>NW_027328000.1:0-84377 GCF_047675955.1 Chlorocebus sabaeus
TCCCATAGAGGGCTATGGTGAAAAAGGAAATATCTTCCGTTCAAAACTGGAAAGAAGCTTTCTGAGAAACTGCTCTGTGTTCTGTTAATTCATCTCACAGAGTTACATCTTTCCCTTCAAGAAGCCTTTCGCTAAGGCTGTTCTTGTGGAATTGGCAAAGGGATATTTGGAAGCCCATAGAGGGCTACGGTGAAAAAGGAAATATCTTCCGTTCAAAACTGGAAAGAAGCTTTCTGAGAAACTGCTCTGTGTTCTGTTAATTCATCTCACAGAGTTACATCTTTCCCTTCAAGAAGCCTTTCGCTAAGGCTGTTCTTGTGGAATTGGCAAAGGGATATTTGGAAGCCCATAGAGGGCTATGGTGAAAAAGGAAATATCTTCCGTTCAAAACTGGAAAGAAGCTTTCTGAGAAACTGCTCTGTGTTCTGTTAATTCATCTCACAGAGTTACATCTTTCCCTTCAAGAAGCCTTTCGCTAAGGCTGTTCTTGTGGAATTGGCAAAGGGATATTTGGAAGCCCATAGAGGGCTCTGGTGAAAAAGGAAATATCTTCCGTTCAAAACTGGAAAGAAGCTTTCTGAGAAACTGCTCTGTGTTCTGTGAATTCATCTCACAGAGTTACATCTTTCCCTTCAAGAAGCCTTTCGCTAAGGCTGTTCTTGTGGAATTGGCAAAGGGATATTTGGAAGCCCATAGAGGGCTATGGTGAAAAAGGAAATATCTTCCGTTCAAAACTGGAAAGAAGCTTTCTGAGAAACTGCTCTGTGTTCTGTTAATTCATCTCACAGAGTTACATCTTTCCCTTCAAGAAGCCTTTCGCTAAGGCTGTTCTTGTGGAATTGGCAAAGGGATATTTGGAAGCCCATAGAGGGCTATGGTGAAAAAGGAAATATCTTCCGTTCAAAACTGGAAAGAAGCTTTCTGAGAAACTGCTCTGTGTTCTGTTAATTCATCTCACAGAGTTACATCTTTCCCTTCAAGAAGCCTTTCGCTAAGGCTGTTCTTGTGGAATTGGCAAAGGGATATTTGGAAGCCCATAGAGGGCTATGGTGAAAAAGGAAATATCTTCCGTTCAAAACTGGAAAGAAGCTTTCTGAGAAACTGCTCTGTGTTCTGTTAATTCATCTCACAGAGTTACATCTTTCCCTTCAAGAAGCCTTTCGCTAAGGCTGTTCTTGTGGAATTGGCAAAGGGATATTTGGAAGCCCATAGAGGGCTATGGTGAAAAAGGAAATATCTTCCGTTCAAAACTGGAAAGAAGCTTTCTGAGAAACTGCTCTGTGTTCTGTGAATTCATCTCACAGAGTTACATCTTTCCCTTCAAGAAGCCTTTCGCTAAGGCTGTTCTTGTGGAATTGGCAAAGGGATATTTGGAAGCCCATAGAGGGCTATGGTGAAAAAGGAAATATCTTCCGTTCAAAACTGGAAAGAAGCTTTCTGAGAAACTGCTCTGTGTTCTGTTAATTCATCTCACAGAGTTACATCTTTCCCTTCAAGAAGCCTTTCGCTAAGGCTGTTCTTGTGGAATTGGCAAAGGGATATTTGGAAGCCCATAGAGGGCTAGGGTGAAAAAGGAAATATCTTCCGTTCAAAACTGGAAAGAAGCTTTCTGAGAAACTGCTCTGTGTTCTGTAAATTCATCTCACAGAGTTACATCTTTCCCTTCAAGAAGCCTTTCGCTAAGGCTGTTCTTGTGGAGTTGGCAAAGGGATATTTGGAAGCCCATAGAGGGCTACGGTGAAAAAGGAAATATCTTCCGTTCAAAACTGGAAAGAAGCTTTCTGAGAAACTGCTCTGTGTTCTGTTAATTCATCTCACAGAGTTACATCTTTCCCTTCAAGAAGCCTTTCGCTAAGGCTGTTCTTGTGGAATTGGCAAAGGGATATTTGGAAGCCCATAGAGGGCTATGGTGAAAAAGGAAATATCTTCCGTTCAAAACTGGAAAGAAGCTTTCTGAGAAACTGCTCTGTGTTCTGTTAATTCATCTCACAGAGTTACATCTTTCCCTTCAAGAAGCCTTTCGCTAAGGCTGTTCTTGTGGAATTGGCAAAGGGATATTTGGAAGCCCATAGAGGGCTATGGTGAAAAAGGAAATATCTTCCGTTCAAAACTGGAAAGAAGCTTTCTGAGAAACTGCTCTGTGTTCTGTTAATTCATCTCACAGAGTTACATCTTTCCCTTCAAGAAGCCTTTCGCTAAGGCTGTTCTTGTGCAATTGGCAAAGGGATATTTGGAAGCCCATAGAGGGCTAGGGTGAAAAAGGAAATATCTTCCGTTCAAAACTGGAAAGAAGCTTTCTGAGAAACTGCTCTGTGTTCTGTTAATTCATCTCACAGAGTTACATCTTTCCCTTCAAGAAGCCTTTCGCTAAGGCTGTTCTTGTGGAATTGGCAAAGGGATATTTGGAAGCCCATAGAGGGCTATGGTGAAAAAGGAAATATCTTCCGTTCAAAACTGGAAAGAAGCTTTCTGAGAAACTGCTCTGTGTTCTGTTAATTCATCTCACAGAGTTACATCTTTCCCTTCAAGAAGCCTTTCGCTAAGGCTGTTCTTGTGGAATTGGCAAAGGGATATTTGGAAGCCCATAGAGGGCTACGGTGAAAAAGGAAATATCTTCCGTTCAAAACTGGAAAGAAGCTTTCTGAGAAACTGCTCTGTGTTCTGTTAATTCATCTCACAGAGTTACATCTTTCCCTTCAAGAAGCCTTTCGCTAAGGCTGTTCTTGTGGAATTGGCAAAGGGATATTTGGAAGCCCATAGAGGGCTATGGTGAAAAAGGAAATATCTTCCGTTCAAAACTGGAAAGAAGCTTTCTGAGAAACTGCTCTGTGTTCTGTTAATTCATCTCACAGAGTTACATCTTTCCCTTCAAGAAGCCTTTCGCTAAGGCTGTTCTTGTGGAATTGGCAAAGGGATATTTGGAAGCCCATAGAGGGCTCTGGTGAAAAAGGAAATATCTTCCGTTCAAAACTGGAAAGAAGCTTTCTGAGAAACTGCTCTGTGTTCTGTGAATTCATCTCACAGAGTTACATCTTTCCCTTCAAGAAGCCTTTCGCTAAGGCTGTTCTTGTGGAATTGGCAAAGGGATATTTGGAAGCCCATAGAGGGCTATGGTGAAAAAGGAAATATCTTCCGTTCAAAACTGGAAAGAAGCTTTCTGAGAAACTGCTCTGTGTTCTGTTAATTCATCTCACAGAGTTACATCTTTCCCTTCAAGAAGCCTTTCGCTAAGGCTGTTCTTGTGGAATTGGCAAAGGGATATTTGGAAGCCCATAGAGGGCTATGGTGAAAAAGGAAATATCTTCCGTTCAAAACTGGAAAGAAGCTTTCTGAGAAACTGCTCTGTGTTCTGTTAATTCATCTCACAGAGTTACATCTTTCCCTTCAAGAAGCCTTTCGCTAAGGCTGTTCTTGTGGAATTGGCAAAGGGATATTTGGAAGCCCATAGAGGGCTATGGTGAAAAAGGAAATATCTTCCGTTCAAAACTGGAAAGAAGCTTTCTGAGAAACTGCTCTGTGTTCTGTTAATTCATCTCACAGAGTTACATCTTTCCCTTCAAGAAGCCTTTCGCTAAGGCTGTTCTTGTGGAATTGGCAAAGGGATATTTGGGAGCCCATAGAGGGCTATGGTGAAAAAGGAAATATCTTCCGTTCAAAACTGGAAAGAAGCTTTCTGAGAAACTGCTCTGTGTTCTGTTAATTCATCTCACAGAGTTACATCTTTCCCTTCAAGAAGCCTTTCGCTAAGGCTGTTCTTGTGGAATTGGCAAAGGGATATTTGGAAGCCCATAGAGGGCTATGGTGAAAAAGGAAATATCTTCCGTTCAAAACTGGAAAGAAGCTTTCTGAGAAACTGCTCTGTGTTCTGTTAATTCATCTCACAGAGTTACATCTTTCCCTTCAAGAAGCCTTTCGCTAAGGCTGTTCTTGTGGAATTGGCAAAGGGATATTTGGAAGCCCATAGAGGGCTACGGTGAAAAAGGAAATATCTTCCGTTCAAAACTGGAAAGAAGCTTTCTGAGAAACTGCTCTGTGTTCTGTTAATTCATCTCACAGAGTTACATCTTTCCCTTCAAGAAGCCTTTCGCTAAGGCTGTTCTTGTGGAGTTGGCAAAGGGATATTTGGAAGCCCATAGAGGGCTACGGTGAAAAAGGAAATATCTTCCGTTCAAAACTGGAAAGAAGCTTTCTGAGAAACTGCTCTGTGTTCTGTTAATTCATCTCACAGAGTTACATCTTTCCCTTCAAGAAGCCTTTCGCTAAGGCTGTTCTTGTGGAATTGGCAAAGGGATATTTGGAAGCCCATAGAGGGCTATGGTGAAAAAGGAAATATCTTCCGTTCAAAACTGGAAAGAAGCTTTCTGAGAAACTGCTCTGTGTTCTGTTAATTCATCTCACAGAGTTACATCTTTCCCTTCAAGAAGCCTTTCGCTAAGGCTGTTCTTGTGGAATTGGCAAAGGGATATTTGGAAGCCCATAGAGGGCTATGGTGAAAAAGGAAATATCTTCCGTTCAAAACTGGAAAGAAGCTTTCTGAGAAACTGCTCTGTGTTCTGTTAATTCATCTCACAGAGTTACATCTTTCCCTTCAAGAAGCCTTTCGCTAAGGCTGTTCTTGTGGAATTGGCAAAGGGATATTTGGAAGCCCATAGAGGGCTCTGGTGAAAAAGGAAATATCTTCCGTTCAAAACTGGAAAGAAGCTTTCTGAGAAACTGCTCTGTGTTCTGTGAATTCATCTCACAGAGTTACATCTTTCCCTTCAAGAAGCCTTTCGCTAAGGCTGTTCTTGTGGAATTGGCAAAGGGATATTTGGAAGCCCATAGAGGGCTATGGTGAAAAAGGAAATATCTTCCGTTCAAAACTGGAAAGAAGCTTTCTGAGAAACTGCTCTGTGTTCTGTTAATTCATCTCACAGAGTTACATCTTTCCCTTCAAGAAGCCTTTCGCTAAGGCTGTTCTTGTGGAATTGGCAAAGGGATATTTGGAAGCCCATAGAGGGCTATGGTGAAAAAGGAAATATCTTCCGTTCAAAACTGGAAAGAAGCTTTCTGAGAAACTGCTCTGTGTTCTGTTAATTCATCTCACAGAGTTACATCTTTCCCTTCAAGAAGCCTTTCGCTAAGGCTGTTCTTGTGGAATTGGCAAAGGGATATTTGGAAGCCCATAGAGGGCTATGGTGAAAAAGGAAATATCTTCCGTTCCAAACTGGAAAGAAGCTTTCTGAGAAACTGCTCTGTGTTCTGTTAATTCATCTCACAGAGTTACATCTTTCCCTTCAAGAAGCCTTTCGCTAAGGCTGTTCTTGTGGAATTGGCAAAGGGATATTTGGAAGCCCATAGAGGGCTATGGTGAAAAAGGAAATATCTTCCGTTCAAAACTGGAAAGAAGCTTTCTGAGAAACTGCTCTGTGTTCTGTTAATTCATCTCACAGAGTTACATCTTTCCCTTCAAGAAGCCTTTCGCTAAGGCTGTTCTTGTGGAATTGGCAAAGGGATATTTGGAAGCCCATAGAGGGCTCTGGTAAAAAAGGAAATATCTTCCGTTCAAAACTGGAAAGAAGCTTTCTGAGAAACTGCTCTGTGTTCTGTGAATTCATCTCACAGAGTTACATCTTTCCCTTCAAGAAGCCTTTCGCTAAGGCTGTTCTTGTGGAATTGGCAAAGGGATATTTGGAAGCCCATAGAGGGCTATGGTGAAAAAGGAAATATCTTCCGTTCAAAACTGGAAAGAAGCTTTCTGAGAAACTGCTCTGTGTTCTGTTAATTCATCTCACAGAGTTACATCTTTCCCTTCAAGAAGCCTTTCGCTAAGGCTGTTCTTGTGGAGTTGGCAAAGGGATATTTGGAAGCCCATAGAGGGCTACGGTGAAAAAGGAAATATCTTCCGTTCAAAACTGGAAAGAAGCTTTCTGAGAAACTGCTCTGTGTTCTGTTAATTCATCTCACAGAGTTACATCTTTCCCTTCAAGAAGCCTTTCGCTAAGGCTGTTCTTGTGGAATTGGCAAAGGGATATTTGGAAGCCCATAGAGGGCTATGGTGAAAAAGGAAATATCTTCCGTTCAAAACTGGAAAGAAGCTTTCTGAGAAACTGCTCTGTGTTCTGTTAATTCATCTCACAGAGTTACATCTTTCCCTTCAAGAAACCTTTCGCTAAGGCTGTTCTTGTGGAATTGGCAAAGGGATATTTGGAAGCCCATAGAGGGCTATGGTGAAAAAGGAAATATCTTCCGTTCAAAACTGGAAAGAAGCTTTCTGAGAAACTGCTCTGTGTTCTGTTAATTCATCTCACAGAGTTACATCTTTCCCTTCAAGAAGCCTTTCGCTAAGGCTGTTCTTGTGGAATTGGCAAAGGGATATTTGGAAGCCCATAGAGGGCTAGGGTGAAAAAGGAAATATCTTCCGTTCAAAACTGGAAAGAAGCTTTCTGAGAAACTGCTCTGTGTTCTGTTAATTCATCTCACAGAGTTACATCTTTCCCTTCAAGAAGCCTTTCGCTAAGGCTGTTCTTGTGGAATTGGCAAAGGGATATTTGGAAGCCCATAGAGGGCTATGGTGAAAAAGGAAATATCTTCCGTTCAAAACTGGAAAGAAGCTTTCTGAGAAACTGCTCTGTGTTCTGTTAATTCATCTCACAGAGTTACATCTTTCCCTTCAAGAAGCCTTTCGCTAAGGCTGTTCTTGTGGAATTGGCAAAGGGATATTTGGAAGCCCATAGAGGGCTACGGTGAAAAAGGAAATATCTTCCGTTCAAAACTGGAAAGAAGCTTTCTGAGAAACTGCTCTGTGTTCTGTTAATTCATCTCACAGAGTTACATCTTTCCCTTCAAGAAGCCTTTCGCTAAGGCTGTTCTTGTGGAATTGGCAAAGGGATATTTGGAAGCCCATAGAGGGCTATGGTGAAAAAGGAAATATCTTCCGTTCAAAACTGGAAAGAAGCTTTCTGAGAAACTGCTCTGTGTTCTGTTAATTCATCTCACAGAGTTACATCTTTCCCTTCAAGAAGCCTTTCGCTAAGGCTGTTCTTGTGGAATTGGCAAAGGGATATTTGGAAGCCCATAGAGGGCTCTGGTGAAAAAGGAAATATCTTCCGTTCAAAACTGGAAAGAAGCTTTCTGAGAAACTGCTCTGTGTTCTGTGAATTCATCTCACAGAGTTACATCTTTCCCTTCAAGAAGCCTTTCGCTAAGGCTGTTCTTGTGGAATTGGCAAAGGGATATTTGGAAGCCCATAGAGGGCTATGGTGAAAAAGGAAATATCTTCCGTTCAAAACTGGAAAGAAGCTTTCTGAGAAACTGCTCTGTGTTCTGTTAATTCATCTCACAGAGTTACATCTTTCCCTTCAAGAAGCCTTTCGCTAAGGCTGTTCTTGTGGAATTGGCAAAGGGATATTTGGAAGCCCATAGAGGGCTATGGTGAAAAAGGAAATATCTTCCGTTCAAAACTGGAAAGAAGCTTTCTGAGAAACTGCTCTGTGTTCTGTTAATTCATCTCACAGAGTTACATCTTTCCCTTCAAGAAGCCTTTCGCTAAGGCTGTTCTTGTGGAATTGGCAAAGGGATATTTGGAAGCCCATAGAGGGCTATGGTGAAAAAGGAAATATCTTCCGTTCAAAACTGGAAAGAAGCTTTCTGAGAAACTGCTCTGTGTTCTGTTAATTCATCTCACAGAGTTACATCTTTCCCTTCAAGAAGCCTTTCGCTAAGGCTGTTCTTGTGGAATTGGCAAAGGGATATTTGGAAGCCCATAGAGGGCTATGGTGAAAAAGGAAATATCTTCCGTTCAAAACTGGAAAGAAGCTTTCTGAGAAACTGCTCTGTGTTCTGTGAATTCATCTCACAGAGTTACATCTTTCCCTTCAAGAAGCCTTTCGCTAAGGCTGTTCTTGTGGAATTGGCAAAGGGATATTTGGAAGCCCATAGAGGGCTATGGTGAAAAAGGAAATATCTTCCGTTCAAAACTGGAAAGAAGCTTTCTGAGAAACTGCTCTGTGTTCTGTTAATTCATCTCACAGAGTTACATCTTTCCCTTCAAGAAGCCTTTCGCTAAGGCTGTTCTTGTGGAATTGGCAAAGGGATATTTGGAAGCCCATAGAGGGCTAGGGTGAAAAAGGAAATATCTTCCGTTCAAAACTGGAAAGAAGCTTTCTGAGAAACTGCTCTGTGTTCTGTAAATTCATCTCACAGAGTTACATCTTTCCCTTCAAGAAGCCTTTCGCTAAGGCTGTTCTTGTGGAGTTGGCAAAGGGATATTTGGAAGCCCATAGAGGGCTACGGTGAAAAAGGAAATATCTTCCGTTCAAAACTGGAAAGAAGCTTTCTGAGAAACTGCTCTGTGTTCTGTTAATTCATCTCACAGAGTTACATCTTTCCCTTCAAGAAGCCTTTCGCTAAGGCTGTTCTTGTGGAATTGGCAAAGGGATATTTGGAAGCCCATAGAGGGCTATGGTGAAAAAGGAAATATCTTCCGTTCAAAACTGGAAAGAAGCTTTCTGAGAAACTGCTCTGTGTTCTGTTAATTCATCTCACAGAGTTACATCTTTCCCTTCAAGAAGCCTTTCGCTAAGGCTGTTCTTGTGGAATTGGCAAAGGGATATTTGGAAGCCCATAGAGGGCTATGGTGAAAAAGGAAATATCTTCCGTTCAAAACTGGAAAGAAGCTTTCTGAGAAACTGCTCTGTGTTCTGTTAATTCATCTCACAGAGTTACATCTTTCCCTTCAAGAAGCCTTTCGCTAAGGCTGTTCTTGTGGAATTGGCAAAGGGATATTTGGAAGCCCATAGAGGGCTAGGGTGAAAAAGGAAATATCTTCCGTTCAAAACTGGAAAGAAGCTTTCTGAGAAACTGCTCTGTGTTCTGTTAATTCATCTCACAGAGTTACATCTTTCCCTTCAAGAAGCCTTTCGCTAAGGCTGTTCTTGTGGAATTGGCAAAGGGATATTTGGAAGCCCATAGAGGGCTATGGTGAAAAAGGAAATATCTTCCGTTCAAAACTGGAAAGAAGCTTTCTGAGAAACTGCTCTGTGTTCTGTTAATTCATCTCACAGAGTTACATCTTTCCCTTCAAGAAGCCTTTCGCTAAGGCTGTTCTTGTGGAATTGGCAAAGGGATATTTGGAAGCCCATAGAGGGCTACGGTGAAAAAGGAAATATCTTCCGTTCAAAACTGGAAAGAAGCTTTCTGAGAAACTGCTCTGTGTTCTGTTAATTCATCTCACAGAGTTACATCTTTCCCTTCAAGAAGCCTTTCGCTAAGGCTGTTCTTGTGGAATTGGCAAAGGGATATTTGGAAGCCCATAGAGGGCTATGGTGAAAAAGGAAATATCTTCCGTTCAAAACTGGAAAGAAGCTTTCTGAGAAACTGCTCTGTGTTCTGTTAATTCATCTCACAGAGTTACATCTTTCCCTTCAAGAAGCCTTTCGCTAAGGCTGTTCTTGTGGAATTGGCAAAGGGATATTTGGAAGCCCATAGAGGGCTCTGGTGAAAAAGGAAATATCTTCCGTTCAAAACTGGAAAGAAGCTTTCTGAGAAACTGCTCTGTGTTCTGTGAATTCATCTCACAGAGTTACATCTTTCCCTTCAAGAAGCCTTTCGCTAAGGCTGTTCTTGTGGAATTGGCAAAGGGATATTTGGAAGCCCATAGAGGGCTATGGTGAAAAAGGAAATATCTTCCGTTCAAAACTGGAAAGAAGCTTTCTGAGAAACTGCTCTGTGTTCTGTTAATTCATCTCACAGAGTTACATCTTTCCCTTCAAGAAGCCTTTCGCTAAGGCTGTTCTTGTGGAATTGGCAAAGGGATATTTGGAAGCCCATAGAGGGCTATGGTGAAAAAGGAAATATCTTCCGTTCAAAACTGGAAAGAAGCTTTCTGAGAAACTGCTCTGTGTTCTGTTAATTCATCTCACAGAGTTACATCTTTCCCTTCAAGAAGCCTTTCGCTAAGGCTGTTCTTGTGGAATTGGCAAAGGGATATTTGGAAGCCCATAGAGGGCTATGGTGAAAAAGGAAATATCTTCCGTTCAAAACTGGAAAGAAGCTTTCTGAGAAACTGCTCTGTGTTCTGTTAATTCATCTCACAGAGTTACATCTTTCCCTTCAAGAAGCCTTTCGCTAAGGCTGTTCTTGTGGAATTGGCAAAGGGATATTTGGAAGCCCATAGAGGGCTATGGTGAAAAAGGAAATATCTTCCGTTCAAAACTGGAAAGAAGCTTTCTGAGAAACTGCTCTGTGTTCTGTTAATTCATCTCACAGAGTTACATCTTTCCCTTCAAGAAGCCTTTCGCTAAGGCTGTTCTTGTGGAATTGGCAAAGGGATATTTGGAAGCCCATAGAGGGCTATGGTGAAAAAGGAAATATCTTCCGTTCAAAACTGGAAAGAAGCTTTCTGAGAAACTGCTCTGTGTTCTGTTAATTCATCTCACAGAGTTACATCTTTCCCTTCAAGAAGCCTTTCGCTAAGGCTGTTCTTGTGGAATTGGCAAAGGGATATTTGGAAGCCCATAGAGGGCTATGGTGAAAAAGGAAATATCTTCCGTTCAAAACTGGAAAGAAGCTTTCTGAGAAACTGCTCTGTGTTCTGTTAATTCATCTCACAGAGTTACATCTTTCCCTTCAAGAAGCCTTTCGCTAAGGCTGTTCTTGTGGAGTTGGCAAAGGGATATTTGGAAGCCCATAGAGGGCTACGGTGAAAAAGGAAATATCTTCCGTTCAAAACTGGAAAGAAGCTTTCTGAGAAACTGCTCTGTGTTCTGTTAATTCATCTCACAGAGTTACATCTTTCCCTTCAAGAAGCCTTTCGCTAAGGCTGTTCTTGTGGAATTGGCAAAGGGATATTTGGAAGCCCATAGAGGGCTATGGTGAAAAAGGAAATATCTTCCGTTCAAAACTGGAAAGAAGCTTTCTGAGAAACTGCTCTGTGTTCTGTTAATTCATCTCACAGAGTTACATCTTTCCCTTCAAGAAGCCTTTCGCTAAGGCTGTTCTTGTGGAATTGGCAAAGGGATATTTGGAAGCCCATAGAGGGCTATGGTGAAAAAGGAAATATCTTCCGTTCAAAACTGGAAAGAAGCTTTCTGAGAAACTGCTCTGTGTTCTGTTAATTCATCTCACAGAGTTACATCTTTCCCTTCAAGAAGCCTTTCGCTAAGGCTGTTCTTGTGGAATTGGCAAAGGGATATTTGGAAGCCCATAGAGGGCTACGGTGAAAAAGGAAATATCTTCCGTTCAAAACTGGAAAGAAGCTTTCTGAGAAACTGCTCTGTGTTCTGTTAATTCATCTCACAGAGTTACATCTTTCCCTTCAAGAAGCCTTTCGCTAAGGCTGTTCTTGTGGAATTGGCAAAGGGATATTTGGAAGCCCATAGAGGGCTATGGTGAAAAAGGAAATATCTTCCGTTCAAAACTGGAAAGAAGCTTTCTGAGAAACTGCTCTGTGTTCTGTTAATTCATCTCACAGAGTTACATCTTTCCCTTCAAGAAGCCTTTCGCTAAGGCTGTTCTTGTGGAATTGGCAAAGGGATATTTGGAAGCCCATAGAGGGCTCTGGTGAAAAAGGAAATATCTTCCGTTCAAAACTGGAAAGAAGCTTTCTGAGAAACTGCTCTGTGTTCTGTGAATTCATCTCACAGAGTTACATCTTTCCCTTCAAGAAGCCTTTCGCTAAGGCTGTTCTTGTGGAATTGGCAAAGGGATATTTGGAAGCCCATAGAGGGCTATGGTGAAAAAGGAAATATCTTCCGTTCAAAACTGGAAAGAAGCTTTCTGAGAAACTGCTCTGTGTTCTGTTAATTCATCTCACAGAGTTACATCTTTCCCTTCAAGAAGCCTTTCGCTAAGGCTGTTCTTGTGGAATTGGCAAAGGGATATTTGGAAGCCCATAGAGGGCTATGGTGAAAAAGGAAATATCTTCCGTTCCAAACTGGAAAGAAGCTTTCTGAGAAACTGCTCTGTGTTCTGTTAATTCATCTCACAGAGTTACATCTTTCCCTTCAAGAAGCCTTTCGCTAAGGCTGTTCTTGTGGAATTGGCAAAGGGATATTTGGAAGCCCATAGAGGGCTATGGTGAAAAAGGAAATATCTTCCGTTCAAAACTGGAAAGAAGCTTTCTGAGAAACTGCTCTGTGTTCTGTTAATTCATCTCACAGAGTTACATCTTTCCCTTCAAGAAGCCTTTCGCTAAGGCTGTTCTTGTGGAATTGGCAAAGGGATATTTGGAAGCCCATAGAGGGCTATGGTGAAAAAGGAAATATCTTCCGTTCAAAACTGGAAAGAAGCTTTCTGAGAAACTGCTCTGTGTTCTGTTAATTCATCTCACAGAGTTACATCTTTCCCTTCAAGAAGCCTTTCGCTAAGGCTGTTCTTGTGGAATTGGCAAAGGGATATTTGGAAGCCCATAGAGGGCTATGGTGAAAAAGGAAATATCTTCCGTTCAAAACTGGAAAGAAGCTTTCTGAGAAACTGCTCTGTGTTCTGTTAATTCATCTCACAGAGTTACATCTTTCCCTTCAAGAAGCCTTTCGCTAAGGCTGTTCTTGTGGAATTGGCAAAGGGATATTTGGAAGCCCATAGAGGGCTATGGTGAAAAAGGAAATATCTTCCGTTCAAAACTGGAAAGAAGCTTTCTGAGAAACTGCTCTGTGTTCTGTTAATTCATCTCACAGAGTTACATCTTTCCCTTCAAGAAGCCTTTCGCTAAGGCTGTTCTTGTGGAGTTGGCAAAGGGATATTTGGAAGCCCATAGAGGGCTACGGTGAAAAAGGAAATATCTTCCGTTCAAAACTGGAAAGAAGCTTTCTGAGAAACTGCTCTGTGTTCTGTTAATTCATCTCACAGAGTTACATCTTTCCCTTCAAGAAGCCTTTCGCTAAGGCTGTTCTTGTGGAATTGGCAAAGGGATATTTGGAAGCCCATAGAGGGCTATGGTGAAAAAGGAAATATCTTCCGTTCAAAACTGGAAAGAAGCTTTCTGAGAAACTGCTCTGTGTTCTGTTAATTCATCTCACAGAGTTACATCTTTCCCTTCAAGAAGCCTTTCGCTAAGGCTGTTCTTGTGGAATTGGCAAAGGGATATTTGGAAGCCCATAGAGGGCTATGGTGAAAAAGGAAATATCTTCCGTTCAAAACTGGAAAGAAGCTTTCTGAGAAACTGCTCTGTGTTCTGTTAATTCATCTCACAGAGTTACATCTTTCCCTTCAAGAAGCCTTTCGCTAAGGCTGTTCTTGTGGAATTGGCAAAGGGATATTTGGAAGCCCATAGAGGGCTAGGGTGAAAAAGGAAATATCTTCCGTTCAAAACTGGAAAGAAGCTTTCTGAGAAACTGCTCTGTGTTCTGTTAATTCATCTCACAGAGTTACATCTTTCCCTTCAAGAAGCCTTTCGCTAAGGCTGTTCTTGTGGAATTGGCAAAGGGATATTTGGAAGCCCATAGAGGGCTATGGTGAAAAAGGAAATATCTTCCGTTCAAAACTGGAAAGAAGCTTTCTGAGAAACTGCTCTGTGTTCTGTTAATTCATCTCACAGAGTTACATCTTTCCCTTCAAGAAGCCTTTCGCTAAGGCTGTTCTTGTGGAATTGGCAAAGGGATATTTGGAAGCCCATAGAGGGCTATGGTGAAAAAGGAAATATCTTCCGTTCAAAACTGGAAAGAAGCTTTCTGAGAAACTGCTCTGTGTTCTGTTAATTCATCTCACAGAGTTACATCTTTCCCTTCAAGAAGCCTTTCGCTAAGGCTGTTCTTGTGGAATTGGCAAAGGGATATTTGGAAGCCCATAGAGGGCTATGGTGAAAAAGGAAATATCTTCCGTTCAAAACTGGAAAGAAGCTTTCTGAGAAACTGCTCTGTGTTCTGTTAATTCATCTCACAGAGTTACATCTTTCCCTTCAAGAAGCCTTTCGCTAAGGCTGTTCTTGTGGAATTGGCAAAGGGATATTTGGAAGCCCTTAGAGAGCTATGGTGAAAAAGGAAATATCTTCCGTTCAAAACTGGAAAGAAGCTTTCTGAGAAACTGCTCTGTGTTCTGTTAATTCATCTCACAGAGTTACATCTTTCCCTTCAAGAAGCCTTTCGCTAAGGCTGTTCTTGTGGAATTGGCAAAGGGATATTTGGAAGCCCATAGAGGGCTATGGTGAAAAAGGAAATATCTTCCGTTCAAAACTGGAAAGAAGCTTTCTGAGAAACTGCCCTGTGTTCTGTTAATTCATCTCACAGAATTACATCTTTCCCTTCAAGAAGCCTTTCCCTAAGGCTGTTCTTGTGGAATTGGCAAAGGGATATTTGGAAGCCCATAGAGGGCTATGGTGAAAAAGGAAATATCTTCCGTTCAAAACTGGAAAGAAGCTTTCTGAGAAACTGCTCTGTGTTCTGTGAATTCATCTCACAGAGTTACATCTTTCCCTTCAAGAAGCCTTTCGCTAAGGCTGTTCTTGTGGAATTGGCAAAGGGATATTTGGAAGCCCATAGAGGGCTATGGTGAAAAAGGAAATATCTTCCGTTCCAAACTGGAAAGAAGCTTTCTGAGAAACTGCTCTGTGTTCTGTTAATTCATCTCACAGAGTTACATCTTTCCCTTCAAGAAGCCTTTCGCTAAGGCTGTTCTTGTGGAATTGGCAAAGGGATATTTGGAAGCCCATAGAGGGCTATGGTGAAAAAGGAAATATCTTCCGTTCAAAACTGGAAAGAAGCTTTCTGAGAAACTGCTCTGTGTTCTGTTAATTCATCTCACAGAGTTACATCTTTCCCTTCAAGAAGCCTTTCGCTAAGGCTGTTCTTGTGGAATTGGCAAAGGGATATTTGGAAGCCCATAGAGGGCTATGGTGAAAAAGGAAATATCTTCCGTTCAAAACTGGAAAGAAGCTTTCTGAGAAACTGCTCTGTGTTCTGTTAATTCATCTCACAGAGTTACATCTTTCCCTTCAAGAAGCCTTTCGCTAAGGCTGTTCTTGTGGAATTGGCAAAGGGATATTTGGAAGCCCATAGAGGGCTATGGTGAAAAAGGAAATATCTTCCGTTCAAAACTGGAAAGAAGCTTTCTGAGAAACTGCTCTGTGTTCTGTTAATTCATCTCACAGAGTTACATCTTTCCCTTCAAGAAGCCTTTCGCTAAGGCTGTTCTTGTGGAATTGGCAAAGGGATATTTGGAAGCCCATAGAGGGCTATGGTGAAAAAGGAAATATCTTCCGTTCAAAACTGGAAAGAAGCTTTCTGAGAAACTGCTCTGTGTTCTGTTAATTCATCTCACAGAGTTACATCTTTCCCTTCAAGAAGCCTTTCGCTAAGGCTGTTCTTGTGGAATTGGCAAAGGGATATTTGGAAGCCCATAGAGGGCTATGGTGAAACAGGAAATATCTTCCGTTCAAAACAGGAAAGAAGCTTTCTGAGAAACTGCTCTGTGTTCTGTTAATTCATCTCACAGAGTTACATCTTTCCCTTCAAGAAGCCTTTCGCTAAGGCTGTTCTTGTGGAATTGGCAAAGGGATATTTGGAAGCCCATAGAGGGCTACGGTGAAAAAGGAAATATCTTCCGTTCAAAACTGGAAAGAAGCTTTCTGAGAAACTGCTCTGTGTTCTGTTAATTCATCTCACAGAGTTACATCTTTCCCTTCAAGAAGCCTTTCGCTAAGGCTGTTCTTGTGGAATTGGCAAAGGGATATTTGGAAGCCCATAGAGGGCTATGGTGAAAAAGGAAATATCTTCCGTTCAAAACTGGAAAGAAGCTTTCTGAGAAACTGCTCTGTGTTCTGTTAATTCATCTCACAGAGTTACATCTTTCCCTTCAAGAAGCCTTTCGCTAAGGCTGTTCTTGTGGAATTGGCAAAGGGATATTTGGAAGCCCATAGAGGGCTATGGTGAAAAAGGAAATATCTTCCGTTCAAAACTGGAAAGAAGCTTTCTGAGAAACTGCTCTGTGTTCTGTTAATTCATCTCACAGAGTTACATCTTTCCCTTCAAGAAGCCTTTCGCTAAGGCTGTTCTTGTGGAATTAGCAAAGGGATATTTGGAAGCCCATAGAGGGCTATGGTGAAAAAGGAAATATCTTCCGTTCAAAACTGGAAAGAAGCTTTCTGAGAAACTGCTCTGTGTTCTGTTAATTCATCTCACAGAGTTACATCTTTCCCTTCAAGAAGCCTTTCGCTAAGGCTGTTCTTGTGATATTAGCAAAGGGATATTTGGAAGCCCATAGAGGGCTATGGTGAAAAAGGAAATATCTTCCGTTCAAAACTGGAAAGAAGCTTTCTGAGAAACTGCTCTGTGTTCTGTTAATTCATCTCACAGAGTTACATCTTTCCCTTCAAGAAGCCTTTCGCTAAGGCTGTTCTTGTGGAATTGGCAAAGGGATATTTGGAAGCCCATAGAGGGCTACGGTGAAAAAGGAAATATCTTCCGTTCAAAACTGGAAAGAAGCTTTCTGAGAAACTGCTCTGTGTTCTGTGAATTCATCTCACAGAGTTACATCTTTCCCTTCAAGAAGCCTTTCGCTAAGGCTGTTCTTGTGGAATTGGCAAAGGGATATTTGGAAGCCCATAGAGGGCTACGGTGAAAAAGGAAATATCTTCCGTTCCAAACTGGAAAGAAGCTTTCTGAGAAACTGCTCTGTGTTCTGTTAATTCATCTCACAGAGTTACATCTTTCCCTTCAAGAAGCCTTTCGCTAAGGCTGTTCTTGTGGAATTGGCAAAGGGATATTTGGAAGCCCATAGAGGGCTATGGTGAAAAAGGAAATATCTTCCGTTCAAAACTGGAAAGAAGCTTTCTGAGAAACTGCTCTGTGTTCTGTTAATTCATCTCACAGAGTTACATCTTTCCCTTCAAGAAGCCTTTCGCTAAGGCTGTTCTTGTGGAATTGGCAAAGGGATATTTGGAAGCCCATAGAGGGCTATGGTGAAAAAGGAAATATCTTCCGTTCAAAACTGGAAAGAAGATTTCTGAGAAACTGCTCTGTGTTCTGTTAATTCATCTCACAGAGTTACATCTTTCCCTTCAAGAAGCCTTTCGCTAAGGCTGTTCTTGTGGAATTGGCAAAGGGATATTTGGAAGCCCATAGAGGGCTATGGTGAAAAAGGAAATATCTTCCGTTCAAAACTGGAAAGAAGCTTTCTGAGAAACTGCTCTGTGTTCTGTTAATTCATCTCACAGAGTTACATCTTTCCCTTCAAGAAGCCTTTCGCTAAGGCTGTTCTTGTGGAATTGGCAAAGGGATATTTGGAAGCCCATAGAGGGCTATGGTGAAAAAGGAAATATCTTCCGTTCAAAACTGGAAAGAAGCTTTCTGAGAAACTGCTCTGTGTTCTGTTAATTCATCTCACAGAGTTACATCTTTCCCTTCAAGAAGCCTTTCGCTAAGGCTGTTCTTGTGGAATTGGCAAAGGGATATTTGGAAGCCCATAGAGGGCTATGGTGAAAAAGGAAATATCTTCCGTTCAAAACTGGAAAGAAGCTTTCTGAGAAACTGCTCTGTGTTCTGTTAATTCATCTCACAGAGTTACATCTTTCCCTTCAAGAAGCCTTTCGCTAAGGCTGTTCTTGTGGAATTGGCAAAGGGATATTTGGAAGCCCATAGAGGGCTACGGTGAAAAAGGAAATATCTTCCGTTCAAAACTGGAAAGAAGCTTTCTGAGAAACTGCTCTGTGTTCTGTTAATTCATCTCACAGAGTTACATCTTTCCCTTCAAGAAGCCTTTCGCTAAGGCTGTTCTTGTGGAATTGGCAAAGGGATATTTGGAAGCCCATAGAGGGCTACGGTGAAAAAGGAAATATCTTCCGTTCAAAACTGGAAAGAAGCTTTCTGAGAAACTGCTCTGTGTTCTGTTAATTCATCTCACAGAGTTACATCTTTCCCTTCAAGAAGCCTTTCGCTAAGGCTGTTCTTGTGGAATTGGCAAAGGGATATTTGGAAGCCCATAGAGGGCTCTGGTGAAAAAGGAAATATCTTCCGTTCAAAACTGGAAAGAAGCTTTCTGAGAAACTGCTCTGTGTTCTGTTAATTCATCTCACAGAGTTACATCTTTCCCTTCAAGAAGCCTTTCGCTAAGGCTGTTCTTGTGGAATTGGCAAAGGGATATTTGGAAGCCCATAGAGGGCTATGGTGAAAAAGGAAATAACTTCCGTTCAAAACTGGAAAGAAGCTTTCTGAGAAACTGCTCTGTGTTCTGTTAGTTCATCTCACAGAGTTACATCTTTCCCTTCAAGAAGCCTTTCGCTAAGGCTGTTCTTGTGGAATTGGCAAAGGGATATTTGGAAGCCCATAGAGGGCTATGGTGAAAAAGGAAATATCTTCCGTTCAAAACTGGAAAGAAGCTTTCTGAGAAACTGCTCTGTGTTCTGTTAATTCATCTCACAGAGTTACATCTTTCCCTTCAAGAAGCCTTTCGCTAAGGCTGTTCTTGTGGAATTGGCAAAGGGATATTTGGAAGCCCTTAGAGAGCTATGGTGAAAAAGGAAATATCTTCCGTTCAAAACTGGAAAGAAGCTTTCTGAGAAACTGCTCTGTGTTCTGTTAATTCATCTCACAGAGTTACATCTTTCCCTTCAAGAAGCCTTTCGCTAAGGCTGTTCTTGTGGAATTGGCAAAGGGATATTTGGAAGCCCATAGAGGGCTATGGTGAAAAAGGAAATATCTTCCGTTCAAAACTGGAAAGAAGCTTTCTGAGAAACTGCCCTGTGTTCTGTTAATTCATCTCACAGAGTTACATCTTTCCCTTCAAGAAGCCTTTCGCTAAGGCTGTTCTTGTGGAATTGGCAAAGGGATATTTGGAAGCCCATAGAGGGCTATGGTGAAAAAGGAAATATCTTCCGTTCAAAACTGGAAAGAAGCTTTCTGAGAAACTGCTCTGTGTTCTGTGAATTCATCTCACAGAGTTACATCTTTCCCTTCAAGAAGCCTTTCGCTAAGGCTGTTCTTGTGGAATTGGCAAAGGGATATTTGGAAGCCCATAGTGGGCTATGGTGAAAAAGGAAATATCTTCCGTTCAAAACTGGAAAGAAGCTTTCTGAGAAACTGCTCTGTGTTCTGTTAATTCATCTCACAGAGTTACATCTTTCCCTTCAAGAAGCCTTTCGCTAAGGCTGTTCTTGTGGAATTGGCAAAGGGATATTTGGAAGCCCATAGAGGGCTATGGTGAAAAAGGAAATATCTTCCGTTCAAAACTGGAAAGAAGCTTTCTGAGAAACTGCTCTGTGTTCTGTTAATTCATCTCACAGAGTTACATCTTTCCCTTCAAGAAGCCTTTCGCTAAGGCTGTTCTTGTGGAATTGGCAAAGGGATATTTGGAAGCCCATAGAGGGCTATGGTGAAAAAGGAAATATCTTCCGTTCAAAACTGGAAAGAAGCTTTCTGAGAAACTGCTCTGTGTTCTGTTAATTCATCTCACAGAGTTACATCTTTCCCTTCAAGAAGCCTTTCGCTAAGGCTGTTCTTGTGGAATTGGCAAAGGGATATTTGGAAGCCCATAGAGGGCTATGGTGAAAAAGGAAATATCTTCCGTTCAAAACTGGAAAGAAGCTTTCTGAGAAACTGCTCTGTGTTCTGTGAATTCATCTCACAGAGTTACATCTTTCCCTTCAAGAAGCCTTTCGCTAAGGCTGTTCTTGTGGAATTGGCAAAGGGATATTTGGAAGCCCATAGAGGGCTATGGTGAAAAAGGAAATATCTTCCGTTCAAAACTGGAAAGAAGCTTTCTGAGAAACTGCTCTGTGTTCTGTTAATTCATCTCACAGAGTTACATCTTTCCCTTCAAGAAGCCTTTCGCTAAGGCTGTTCTTGTGGGGTTGGCAAAGGGATATTTGGAAGCCCATAGAGGGCTATGGTGAAAAAGGAAATATCTTCCGTTCAAAACTGGAAAGAAGCTTTCTGAGAAACTGCTCTGTGTTCTGTTAATTCATCTCACAGAGTTACATCTTTCCCTTCAAGAAGCCTTTCGCTAAGGCTGTTCTTGTGGAATTGGCAAAGGGATATTTGGAAGCCCATAGAGGGCTATGGTGAAAAAGGAAATATCTTCCGTTCAAAACTGGAAAGAAGCTTTCTGAGAAACTGCTCTGTGTTCTGTTAATTCATCTCACAGAGTTACATCTTTCCCTTCAAGAAGCCTTTCGCTAAGGCTGTTCTTGTGGAATTGGCAAAGGGATATTTGGAAGCCCATAGAGGGCTATGGTGAAAAAGGAAATATCTTCCGTTCAAAACTGGAAAGAAGCTTTCTGAGAAACTGCTCTGTGTTCTGTTAATTCATCTCACAGAGTTACATCTTTCCCTTCAAGAAGCCTTTCGCTAAGGCTGTTCTTGTGGAATTGGCAAAGGGATATTTGGAAGCCCATAGAGGGCTATGGTGAAAAAGGAAATATCTTCCGTTCAAAACTGGAAAGAAGCTTTCTGAGAAACTGCCCTGTGTTCTGTTAATTCATCTCACAGAGTTACATCTTTCCCTTCAAGAAGCCTTTCGCTAAGGCTGTTCTTGTGGAATTGGCAAAGGGATATTTGGAAGCCCATAGAGGGCTATGGTGAAAAAGGAAATATCTTCCGTTCAAAACTGGAAAGAAGCTTTCTGAGAAACTGCTCTGTGTTCTGTTAATTCATCTCACAGAGTTACATCTTTCCCTTCAAGAAGCCTTTCGCTAAGGCTGTTCTTGTGGAATTGGCAAAGGGATATTTGGAAGCCCATAGAGGGCTATGGTGAAAAAGGAAATATCTTCCGTTCAAAACTGGAAAGAAGCTTTCTGAGAAACTGCTCTGTGTTCTGTTAATTCATCTCACAGAGTTACATCTTTCCCTTTAAGAAGCCTTTCGCTAAGGCTGTTCTTGTGGAATTGGCAAAGGGATATTTGGAAGCCCATAGAGGGCTATGGTGAAAAAGGAAATATCTTCCGTTCAAAACTGGAAAGAAGCTTTCTGAGAAACTGCTCTGTGTTCTGTTAATTCATCTCACAGAGTTACATCTTTCCCTTCAAGAAGCCTTTCGCTAAGGCTGTTCTTGTGGAATTGGCAAAGGGATATTTGGAAGACCATAGAGGGCTATGGTGAAAAAGGAAATATCTTCCGTTCAAAACTGGAAAGAAGCTTTCTGAGAAACTGCTCTGTGTTCTGTTAATTCATCTCACAGAGTTACATCTTTCCCTTCAAGAAGCCTTTCGCTAAGGCTGTTCTTGTGGAATTGGCAAAGGGATATTTGGAAGCCCATAGAGGGCTATGGTGAAAAAGGAAATATCTTCCGTTCAAAACTGGAAAGAAGCTTTCTGAGAAACTGCTCTGTGTTCTGTTAATTCATCTCACAGAGTTACATCTTTCCCTTCAAGAAGCCTTTCGCTAAGGCTGTTCTTGTGGAATTGGCAAAGGGATATTTGGAAGCCCATAGAGGGCTATGGTGAAAAAGGAAATATCTTCCGTTCAAAACTGGAAAGAAGCTTTCTGAGAAACTGCTCTGTGTTCTGTTAATTCATCTCACAGAGTTACATCTTTCCCTTCAAGAAGCCTTTCGCTAAGGCTGTTCTTGTGGACTTGGCAAAGGGATATTTGGAAGCCCATAGAGGGCTATGGTGAAAAAGGAAATATCTTCCGTTCAAAACTGGAAAGAAGCTTTCTGAGAAACTGCTCTGTGTTCTGTTAATTCATCTCACAGAGTTACATCTTTCCCTTCAAGAAGCCTTTCGCTAAGGCTGTTCTTGTGGAATTGGCAAAGGGATATTTGGAAGCCCATAGAGGGCTATGGTGAAAAAGGAAATATCTTCCGTTCAAAACTGGAAAGAAGCTTTCTGAGAAACTGCTCTGTGTTCTGTTAATTCATCTCACAGAGTTACATCTTTCCCTTCAAGAAGCCTTTCGCTAAGGCTGTTCTTGTGGAATTGGCAAAGGGATATTTGGAAGCCCATAGAGGGCTATGGTGAAAAAGGAAATATCTTCCGTTCAAAACTGGAAAGAAGCTTTCTGAGAAACTGCTCTGTGTTCTGTTAATTCATCTCACAGAGTTACATCTTTCCCTTCAAGAAGCCTTTCGCTAAGGCTGTTCTTGTGGAATTGGCAAAGGGATATTTGGAAGCCCATAGAGGGCTATGGTGAAAAAGGAAATATCTTCCGTTCAAAACTGGAAAGAAGCTTTCTGAGAAACTGCTCTGTGTTCTGTTAATTCATCTCACAGAGTTACATCTTTCCCTTCAAGAAGCCTTTCGCTAAGGCTGTTCTTGTGGAATTGGCAAAGGGATATTTGGAAGCCCATAGAGGGCTATGGTGAAAAAGGAAATATCTTCCGTTCAAAACTGGAAAGAAGCTTTCTGAGAAACTGCTCTGTGTTCTGTTAATTCATCTCACAGAGTTACATCTTTCCCTTCAAGAAGCCTTTCGCTAAGGCTGTTCTTGTGGAATTGGCAAAGGGATATTTGGAAACCCATAGAGGGCTATGGTGAAAAAGGAAATATCTTCCGTTCAAAACTGGAAAGAAGCTTTCTGAGAAACTGCTCTGTGTTCTGTTAATTCATCTCACAGAGTTACATCTTTCCCTTCAAGAAGCCTTTCGCTAAGGCTGTTCTTGTGGAATTGGCAAAGGGATATTTGGAAGCCCATAGAGGGCTATGGTGAAAAAGGAAATATCTTCCGTTCAAAACTGGAAAGAAGCTTTCTGAGAAACTGCTCTGTGTTCTGTTAATTCATCTCACAGAGTTACATCTTTCCCTTCAAGAAGCCTTTCGCTAAGGCTGTTCTTGTGGAGTTGGCAAAGGGATATTTGGAAGCCCATAGAAGGCTATGGTGAAAAAGGAAATATCTTCCGTTCCAAACTGGAAAGAAGCTTTCTGAGAAACTGCTCTATGTTCTGTTAATTCATCTCACAGAGTTACATCTTTCCCTTCAAGAAGCCTTTCGCTAAGGCTGTTCTTGTGGAATTGGCAAAGGGATATTTGGAAGCCCATAGAGGTCTATGGTGAAAAAGGAAATATCTTCCGTTCAAAACTGGAAAGAAGCTTTCTGAGAAACTGCTCTGTGTTCTGTTAATTCATCTCACAGAGTTACATCTTTCCCTTCAAGAAGCCTTTCGCTAAGGCTGTTCTTGTGGAATTGGCAAAGGGATATTTGGAAGCCCATAGAGGGCTATGGTGAAAAAGGAAATATCTTCCGTTCAAAACTGGAAAGAAGCTTTCTGAGAAACTGCTCTGTGTTCTGTTAATTCATCTCACAGAGTTACATCTTTCCCTTCAAGAAGCCTTTCGCTAAGGCTGTTCTTGTGGAATTGGCAAAGGGATATTTGGAAGCCCATAGAGGGCTATGGTGAAAAAGGAAATATCTTCCGTTCAAAACTGGAAAGAAGCTTTCTGAGAAACTGCTCTGTGTTCTGTTAATTCATCTCACAGAGTTACATCTTTCCCTTCAAGAAGCCTTTCGCTAAGGCTGTTCTTGTGGAATTGGCAAAGGGATATTTGGAAGCCCATAGAGGGCTACGGTGAAAAAGGAAATATCTTCCGTTCAAAACTGGAAAGAAGCTTTCTGAGATACTGCTCTGTGTTCTGTTAATTCATCTCACAGAGTTACATCTTTCCCTTCAAGAAGCCTTTCGCTAAGGCTGTTCTTGTGGAATTGGCAAAGGGATATTTGGAAGCCCATAGAGGGCTATGGTGAAAAAGGAAATATCTTCCGTTCAAAACTGGAAAGAAGCTTTCTGAGAAACTGCTCTGTGTTCTGTTAATTCATCTCACAGAGTTACATCTTTCCCTTCAAGAAGCCTTTCGCTAAGGCTGTTCTTGTGGAATTGGCAAAGGGATATTTGGAAGCCCATAGAGGGCTATGGTGAAAAAGGAAATATCTTCCGTTCAAAACTGGAAAGAAGCTTTCTGAGAAACTGCTCTGTGTTCTGTTAATTCATCTCACAGAGTTACATCTTTCCCTTCAAGAAGCCTTTCGCTAAGGCTGTTCTTGTGGAATTGGCAAAGGGATATTTGGAAGCCCATAGAGGGCTATGGTGAAAAAGGAAATATCTTCCGTTCAAAACTGGAAAGAAGCTTTCTGAGAAACTGCTCTGTGTTCTGTTAATTCATCTCACAGAGTTACATCTTTCCCTTCAAGAAGCCTTTCGCTAAGGCTGTTCTTGTGGAATTGGCAAAGGGATATTTGGAAGCCCATAGAGGGCTACGGTGAAAAAGGAAATATCTTCCGTTCAAAACTGGAAAGAAGCTTTCTGAGATACTGCTCTGTGTTCTGTTAATTCATCTCACAGAGTTACATCTTTCCCTTCAAGAAGCCTTTCGCTAAGGCTGTTCTTGTGGAATTGGCAAAGGGATATTTGGAAGCCCATAGAGGGCTATGGTGAAAAAGGAAATATCTTCCGTTCAAAACTGGAAAGAAGCTTTCTGAGAAACTGCTCTGTGTTCTGTTAATTCATCTCACAGAGTTACATCTTTCCCTTCAAGAAGCCTTTCGCTAAGGCTGTTCTTGTGGAATTGGCAAAGGGATATTTGGAAGCCCATAGAGGGCTATGGTGAAAAAGGAAATATCTTCCGTTCAAAACTGGAAAGAAGCTTTCTGAGAAACTGCTCTGTGTTCTGTTAATTCATCTCACAGAGTTACATCTTTCCCTTCAAGAAGCCTTTCGCTAAGGCTGTTCTTGTGGAATTGGCAAAGGGATATTTGGAAGCCCATAGAGGGCTATGGTGAAAAAGGAAATATCTTCCGTTCAAAACTGGAAAGAAGCTTTCTGAGAAACTGCTCTGTGTTCTGTTAATTCATCTCACAGAGTTACATCTTTCCCTTCAAGAAGCCTTTCGCTAAGGCTGTTCTTGTGGAGTTGGCAAAGGGATATTTGGAAGCCCATAGAGGGCTATGGTGAAAAAGGAAATATCTTCCGTTCAAAACTGGAAAGAAGCTTTCTGAGAAACTGCTCTGTGTTCTGTTAATTCATCTCACAGAGTTACATCTTTCCCTTCAAGAAGCCTTTCGCTAAGGCTGTTCTTGTGGAATTGGCAAAGGGATATTTGGAAGCCCATAGAGGGCTACGGTGAAAAAGGAAATATCTTCCGTTCAAAACTGGAAAGAAGCTTTCTGAGAAACTGCCCTGTGTTCTGTTAATTCATCTCACAGAGTTACATCTTTCCCTTCAAGAAGCCTTTCGCTAAGGCTGTTCTTGTGGAATTGGCAAAGGGATATTTGGAAGCCCATAGAGGGCTATGGTGAAAAAGGAAATATCTTCCGTTCAAAACTGGAAAGAAGCTTTCTGAGAAACTGCTCTGTGTTCTGTTAATTCATCTCACAGAGTTACATCTTTCCCTTCAAGAAGCCTTTCGCTAAGGCTGTTCTTGTGGAATTGGCAAAGGGATATTTGGAAGCCCATAGAGGGCTATGGTGAAAAAGGAAATATCTTCCGTTCAAAACTGGAAAGAAGCTTTCTGAGAAACTGCTCTGTGTTCTGTTAATTCATCTCACAGAGTTACATCTTTCCCTTCAAGAAGCCTTTCGCTAAGGCTGTTCTTGTGGAATTGGCAAAGGGATATTTGGAAGCCCATAGAGGGCTATGGTGAAAAAGGAAATATCTTCCGTTCAAAACTGGAAAGAAGCTTTCTGAGAAACTGCTCTGTGTTCTGTTAATTCATCTCACAGAGTTACATCTTTCCCTTCAAGAAGCCTTTCGCTAAGGCTGTTCTTGTGGAGTTGGCAAAGGGATATTTGGAAGCCCATAGAGGGCTATGGTGAAAAAGGAAATATCTTCCGTTCAAAACTGGAAAGAAGCTTTCTGAGAAACTGCTCTGTGTTCTGTTAATTCATCTCACAGAGTTACATCTTTCCCTTCAAGAAGCCTTTCGCTAAGGCTGTTCTTGTGGAATTGGCAAAGGGATATTTGGAAGCCCATAGAGGGCTACGGTGAAAAAGGAAATATCTTCCGTTCAAAACTGGAAAGAAGCTTTCTGAGAAACTGCCCTGTGTTCTGTTAATTCATCTCACAGAGTTACATCTTTCCCTTCAAGAAGCCTTTCGCTAAGGCTGTTCTTGTGGAATTGGCAAAGGGATATTTGGAAGCCCATAGAGGGCTACGGTGAAAAAGGAAATATCTTCCGTTCAAAACTGGAAAGAAGCTTTCTGAGAAACTGCTCTGTGTTCTGTTAATTCATCTCACAGAGTTACATCTTTCCCTTCAAGAAGCCTTTCGCTAAGGCTGTTCTTGTGGAATTGGCAAAGGGATATTTGGAAGCCCATAGAGGGCTATGGTGAAAAAGGAAATATCTTCCGTTCCAAACTGGAAAGAAGCTTTCTGAGAAACTGCTCTGTGTTCTGTTAATTCATCTCACAGAGTTACATCTTTCCCTTCAAGAAGCCTTTCGCTAAGGCTGTTCTTGTGGAATTGGCAAAGGGATATTTGGAAGCCCATAGAGGGCTACGGTGAAAAAGGAAATATCTTCCGTTCAAAACTGGAAAGAAGCTTTCTGAGAAACTGCTCTGTGTTCTGTTAATTCATCTCACAGAGTTACATCTTTCCCTTCAAGAAGCCTTTCGCTAAGGCTGTTCTTGTGGAATTGGCAAAGGGATATTTGGAAGCCCATAGAGGGCTACGGTGAAAAAGGAAATATCTTCCGTTCAAAACTGGAAAGAAGCTTTCTGAGAAACTGCTCTGTGTTCTGTTAATTCATCTCACAGAGTTACATCTTTCCCTTCAAGAAGCCTTTCGCTAAGGCTGTTCTTGTGGAATTGGCAAAGGGATATTTGGAAGCCCATAGAGGGCTACGGTGAAAAAGGAAATATCTTCCGTTCAAAACTGGAAAGAAGCTTTCTGAGAAACTGCTCTGTGTTCTGTTAATTCATCTCACAGAGTTACATCTTTCCCTTCAAGAAGCCTTTCGCTAAGGCTGTTCTTGTGGAATTGGCAAAGGGATATTTGGAAGCCCATAGAGGGCTACGGTGAAAAAGGAAATATCTTCCGATCAAAACTGGAAAGAAGCTTTCTGAGAAACTGCTCTGTGTTCTGTTAATTCATCTCACAGAGTTACATCTTTCCCTTCAAGAAGCCTTTCGCTAAGGCTGTTCTTGTGGAATTGGCAAAGGGATATTTGGAAGCCCATAGAGGGCTATGGTGAAAAAGGAAATATCTTCCGTTCAAAACTGGAAAGAAGCTTTCTGAGAAACTGCTCTGTGTTCTGTTAATTCATCTCACAGAGTTACATCTTTCCCTTCAAGAAGCCTTTCGCTAAGGCTGTTCTTGTGGAATTGGCAAAGGGATATTTGGAAGCCCATAGAGGGCTATGGTGAAAAAGGAAATATCTTCCGTTCAAAACTGGAAAGAAGCTTTCTGAGAAACTGCTCTGTGTTCTGTTAATTCATCTCACAGAGTTACATCTTTCCCTTCAAGAAGCCTTTCGCTAAGGCTGTTCTTGTGGAATTGGCAAAGGGATATTTGGAAGCCCATAGAGGGCTACGGTGAAAAAGGAAATATCTTCCGTTCAAAACTGGAAAGAAGCTTTCTGAGATACTGCTCTGTGTTCTGTTAATTCATCTCACAGAGTTACATCTTTCCCTTCAAGAAACCTTTCGCTAAGGCTGTTCTTGTGGAATTGGCAAAGGGATATTTGGAAGCCCATAGAGGGCTATGGTGAAAAAGGAAATATCTTCCGTTCCAAACTGGAAAGAAGCTTTCTGAGAAACTGCTCTGTGTTCTGTTAATTCATCTCACAGAGTTACATCTTTCCCTGCAAGAAGCCTTTCGCTAAGGCTGTTCTTGTGGAGTTGGCAAAGGGATATTTGGAAGCCCATAGAGGGCTATGGTGAAAAAGGAAATATCTTCCGTTCAAAACTGGAAAGAAGCTTTCTGAGAAACTGCTCTGTGTTCTGTTAATTCATCTCACAGAGTTACATCTTTCCCTTCAAGAAGCCTTTCGCTAAGGCTGTTCTTGTGGAATTGGCAAAGGGATATTTGGAAGCCCATAGAGGGCTATGGTGAAAAAGGAAATATCTTCCGTTCCAAACTGGAAAGAAGCTTTCTGAGAAACTGCTCTGTGTTCTGTTAATTCATCTCACAGAGTTACATCTTTCCCTTCAAGAAGCCTTTCGCTAAGGCTGTTCTTGTGGAATTGGCAAAGGGATATTTGGAAGCCCATAGAGGGCTATGGTGAAAAAGGAAATATCTTCCGTTCAAAACTGGAAAGAAGCTTTCTGAGAAACTGCTCTGTGTTCTGTTAATTCATCTCACAGAGTTACATCTTTCCCTTCAAGAAGCCTTTCGCTAAGGCTGTTCTTGTGGAATTGGCAAAGGGATATTTGGAAGCCCTTAGAGGGCTACGGTGAAAAAGGAAATATCTTCCGTTCAAAACTGGAAAGAAGCTTTCTGAGAAACTGCTCTGTGTTCTGTTAATTCATCTCACAGAGTTACATCTTTCCCTTCAAGAAGCCTTTCGCTAAGGCTGTTCTTGTGGAGTTGGCAAAGGGATATTTGGAAGCCCATAGAGGGCTATGGTGAAAAAGGAAATATCTTCCGTTCAAAACTGGAAAGAAGCTTTCTGAGAAACTGCTCTGTGTTCTGTTAATTCATCTCACAGAGTTACATCTTTCCCTTCAAGAAGCCTTTCGCTAAGGCTGTTCTTGTGGAATTGGCAAAGGGATATTTGGAAGCCCATAGAGGGCTACGGTGAAAAAGGAAATATCTTCCGTTCAAAACTGGAAAGAAGCTTTCTGAGAAACTGCTCTGTGTTCTGTTAATTCATCTCACAGAGTTACATCTTTCCCTTCAAGAAGCCTTTCGCTAAGGCTGTTCTTGTGGAATTGGCAAAGGGATATTTGGAAGCCCATAGAGGGCTATGGTGAAAAAGGAAATATCTTCCGTTCAAAACTGGAAAGAAGCTTTCTGAGAAACTGCTCTGTGTTCTGTTAATTCATCTCACAGAGTTACATCTTTCCCTTCAAGAAGCCTTTCGCTAAGGCTGTTCTTGTGGAATTGGCAAAGGGATATTTGGAAGCCCATAGAGGGCTATGGTGAAAAAGGAAATATCTTCCGTTCAAAACTGGAAAGAAGCTTTCTGAGAAACTGCTCTGTGTTCTGTTAATTCATCTCACAGAGTTACATCTTTCCCTTCAAGAAGCCTTTCGCTAAGGCTGTTCTTGTGGAATTGGCAAAGGGATATTTGGAAGCCCATAGAGGGCTACGGTGAAAAAGGAAATATCTTCCGTTCCAAACTGGAAAGAAGCTTTCTGAGAAACTGCTCTGTGTTCTGTTAATTCATCTCACAGAGTTACATCTTTCCCTTCAAGAAGCCTTTCGCTAAGGCTATTCTTGTGGAATTGGCAAAGGGATATTTGGAAGCCCATAGAGGGCTATGGTGAAAAAGGAAATATCTTCCGTTCAAAACTGGAAAGAAGCTTTCTGAGAAACTGCTCTGTGTTCTGTTAATTCATCTCACAGAGTTACATCTTTCCCTTCAAGAAGCCTTTCGCTAAGGCTGTTCTTGTGGAATTGGCAAAGGGATATTTGGAAGCCCATAGAGGGCTATGGTGAAAAAGGAAATATCTTCCGTTCAAAACTGGAAAGAAGCTTTCTGAGAAACTGCTCTGTGTTCCGTTAATTCATCTCACAGAGTTACATCTTTCCCTTCAAGAAGCCTTTCGCTAAGGCTGTTCTTGTGGAATTGGCAAAGGGATATTTGGAAGCCCATAGAGGGCTATGGTGAAAAAGGAAATATCTTCCGTTCAAAACTGGAAAGAAGCTTTCTGAGAAACTGCTCTGTGTTCTGTTAATTCATCTCACAGAGTTACATCTTTCCCTTCAAGAAGCCTTTCGCTAAGGCTGTTCTTGTGGAATTGGCAAAGGGATATTTGGAAGCCCATAGAGGGCTACGGTGAAAAAGGAAATATCTTCCGTTCAAAACTGGAAAGAAGCTTTCTGAGATACTGCTCTGTGTTCTGTTAATTCATCTCACAGAGTTACATCTTTCCCTTCAAGAAGCCTTTCGCTAAGGCTGTACTTGTGGAATTAGCAAAGGGATATTTGGAAGCCCATAGAGGGCTATGGTGAAAAAGGAAATATCTTCCGTTCAAAACTGGAAAGAAGCTTTCTGAGAAACTGCTCTGTGTTCTGTTAATTCATCTCACAGAGTTACATCTTTCCCTTCAAGAAGCCTTTCGCTAAGGCTGTTCTTGTGGAATTGGCAATGGGATATTTGGAAGCCCATAGAGGGCTATGGTGAAAAAGGAAATATCTTCCGTTCAAAACTGGAAAGAAGCTTTCTGAGAAACTGCTCTGTGTTCTGTTAATTCATCTCACAGAGTTACATCTTTCCCTTCAAGAAGCCTTTCGCTAAGGCTGTTCTTGTGGAATTGGCAAAGGGATATTTGGAAGCCCATAGAGGGCTATGGTGAAAAAGGAAATATCTTCCGTTCAAAACTGGAAAGAAGCTTTCTGAGAAACTGCTCTGTGTTCTGTTAATTCATCTCACAGAGTTACATCTTTCCCTTCAAGAAGCCTTTCGCTAAGGCTGTTCTTGTGGAGTTGGCAAAGGGATATTTGGAAGCCCATAGAGGGCTATGGTGAAAAAGGAAATATCTTCCGTTCAAAACTGGAAAGAAGCTTTCTGAGAAACTGCTCTGTGTTCTGTTAATTCATCTCACAGAGTTACATCTTTCCCTTCAAGAAGCCTTTCGCTAAGGCTGTTCTTGTGGAATTGGCAAAGGGATATTTGGAAGCCCATAGAGGGCTATGGTGAAAAAGGAAATATCTTCCGTTCAAAACTGGAAAGAAGCTTTCTGAGAAACTGCCCTGTGTTCTGTTAATTCATCTCACAGAGTTACATCTTTCCCTTCAAGAAGCCTTTCGCTAAGGCTGGTCTTGTGGAATTGGCAAAGGGATATTTGGAAGCCCATAGAGGGCTATGGTGAAAAAGGAAATATCTTCCGTTCAAAACTGGAAAGAAGCTTTCTGAGAAACTGCTCTGTGTTCTGTTAATTCATCTCACAGAGTTACATCTTTCCCTTCAAGAAGCCTTTCGCTAAGGCTGTTCTTGTGGAATTGGCAAAGGGATATTTGGAAGCCCATAGAGGGCTATGGTGAAAAAGGAAATATCTTCCGTTCAAAACTGGAAAGAAGCTTTCTGAGAAACTGCTCTGTGTTCTGTTAATTCATCTCACAGAGTTACATCTTTCCCTTCAAGAAGCCTTTCGCTAAGGCTGTTCTTGTGGAATTGGCAAAGGGATATTTGGAAGCCCATAGAGGGCTACGGTGAAAAAGGAAATATCTTCCGTTCAAAACTGGAAAGAAGCTTTCTGAGAAACTGCTCTGTGTTCTGTTAATTCATCTCACAGAGTTACATCTTTCCCTTCAAGAAGCCTTTCGCTAAGGCTGTTCTTGTGGAATTGGCAAAGGGATATTTGGAAGCCCATAGAGGGCTATGGTGAAAAAGGAAATATCTTCCGTTCAAAACTGGAAAGAAGCTTTCTGAGAAACTGCTCTGTGTTCTGTTAATTCATCTCACAGAGTTACATCTTTCCCTTCAAGAAGCCTTTCGCTAAGGCTGTTCTTGTGGAATTGGCAAAGGGATATTTGGAAGCCCATAGAGGGCTACGGTGAAAAAGGAAATATCTTCCGTTCAAAACTGGAAAGAAGCTTTCTGAGATACTGCTCTGTGTTCTGTTAATTCATCTCACAGAGTTACATCTTTCCCTTCAAGAAGCCTTTCGCTAAGGCTGTTCTTGTGGAATTGGCAAAGGGATATTTGGAAGCCCATAGAGGGCTACGGTGAAAAAGGAAATATCTTCCGTTCAAAACTGGAAAGAAGCTTTCTGAGATACTGCTCTGTGTTCTGTTAATTCATCTCACAGAGTTACATCTTTCCCTTCAAGAAGCCTTTCGCTAAGGCTGTTCTTGTGGAATTGGCAAAGGGATATTTGGAAGCCCATAGAGGGCTATGGTGAAAAAGGAAATATCTTCCGTTCAAAACTGGAAAGAAGCTTTCTGAGAAACTGCTCTGTGTTCTGTTAATTCATCTCACAGAGTTACATCTTTCCCTTCAAGAAGCCTTTCGCTAAGGCTGTTCTTGTGGAATTGGCAAAGGGATATTTGGAAGCCCATAGAGGGCTACGGTGAAAAAGGAAATATCTTCCGTTCAAAACTGGAAAGAAGCTTTCTGAGAAACTGCTCTGTGTTCTGTTAATTCATCTTACAGAGTTACATCTTTCCCTTAAAGAAGCCTTTCGCTAAGGCTGTTCTTGTGGAATTGGCAAAGGGATATTTGGAAGCCCATAGAGGGCTATGGTGAAAAAGGAAATATCTTCCGTTCAAAACTGGAAAGAAGCTTTCTGAGAAACTGCTCTGTGTTCTGTTAATTCATCTCACAGAGTTACATCTTTCCCTTCAAGAAGCCTTTCGCTAAGGCTGTTCTTGTGGAATTGGCAAAGGGATATTTGGAAGCCCATAGAGGGCTATGGTGAAAAAGGAAATATCTTCCGTTCAAAACTGGAAAGAAGCTTTCTGAGAAACTGCTCTGTGTTCTGTTAATTCATCTCACAGAGTTACATCTTTCCCTTCAAGAAGCCTTTCGCTAAGGCTGTTCTTGTGGAGTTGGCAAAGGGATATTTGGAAGCCCATAGAGGGCTATGGTGAAAAAGGAAATATCTTCCGTTCAAAACTGGAAAGAAGCTTTCTGAGAAACTGCTCTGTGTTCTGTTAATTCATCTCACAGAGTTACATCTTTCCCTTCAAGAAGCCTTTCGCTAAGGCTGTTCTTGTGGAATTGGCAAAGGGATATTTGGAAGCCCATAGAGGGCTATGGTGAAAAAGGAAATATCTTCCGTTCAAAACTGGAAAGAAGCTTTCTGAGAAACTGCTCTGTGTTCTGTTAATTCATCTCACAGAGTTACATCTTTCCCTTCAAGAAGCCTTTCGCTAAGGCTGTTCTTGTGGAATTGGCAAAGGGATATTTGGAAGCCCATAGAGGGCTATGGTGAAAAAGGAAATATCTTCCGTTCAAAACTGGAAAGAAGCTTTCTGAGAAACTGCTCTGTGTTCTGTTAATTCATCTCACAGAGTTACATCTTTCCCTTCAAGAAGCCTTTCGCTAAGGCTGTTCTTGTGGAATTGGCAAAGGGATATTTGGAAGCCCATAGAGGGCTATGGTGAAAAAGGAAATATCTTCCGTTCAAAACTGGAAAGAAGCTTTCTGAGAAACTGCTCTGTGTTCTGTTAATTCATCTCACAGAGTTACATCTTTCCCTTCAAGAAGCCTTTCGCTAAGGCTGTTCTTGTGGAATTGGCAAAGGGATATTTGGAAGCCCATAGAGGGCTATGGTGAAAAAGGAAATATCTTCCGTTCAAAACTGGAAAGAAGCTTTCTGAGAAACTGCTCTGTGTCCTGTTAATTCATCTCACAGAGTTACATCTTTCCCTTCAAGAAGCCTTTCGCTAAGGCTGTTCTTGTGGAATTGGCAAAGGGATATTTGGAAGCCCATAGAGATCTACGGTGAAAAAGGAAATATCTTCCGTTCAAAACTGGAAAGAAGCTTTCTGAGATACTGCTCTGTGTTCTGTTAATTCATCTCACAGAGTTACATCTTTCCCTTCAAGAAGCCTTTCGCTAAGGCTGTTCTTGTGGAATTGGCAAAGGGATATTTGGAAGCCCATAGAGGGCTATGGTGAAAAAGGAAATATCTTCCGTTCCAAACTGGAAAGAAGCTTTCTGAGAAACTGCTCTGTGTTCTGTTAATTCATCTCACAGAGTTACATCTTTCCCTTCAAGAAGCCTTTCGCTAAGGCTGTTCTTGTGGAGTTGGCAAAGGGATATTTGGAAGCCCATAGAGGGCTATGGTGAAAAAGGAAATATCTTCCGTTCAAAACTGGAAAGAAGCTTTCTGAGAAACTGCTCTGTGTTCTGTTAATTCATCTCACAGAGTTACATCTTTCCCTTCAAGAAGCCTTTCGCTAAGGCTGTTCTTGTGGAATTGGCAAAGGGATATTTGGAAGCCCATAGAGGGCTATGGTGAAAAAGGAAATATCTTCCGTTCAAAACTGGAAAGAAGCTTTCTGAGAAACTGCTCTGTGTTCTGTTAATTCATCTCACAGAGTTACATCTTTCCCTTCAAGAAGCCTTTCGCTAAGGCTGTTCTTGTGGAATTGGCAAAGGGATATTTGGAAGCCCATAGAGGGCTATGGTGAAAAAGGAAATATCTTCCGTTCAAAACTGGAAAGAAGCTTTCTGAGAAACTGCTCTGTGTTCTGTTAATTCATCTCACAGAGTTACATCTTTCCCTTCAAGAAGCCTTTCGCTAAGGCTGTTCTTGTGGAATTGGCAAAGGGATATTTGGAAGCCCATAGAGGGCTATGGTGAAAAAGGAAATATCTTCCGTTCAAAACTGGAAAGAAGCTTTCTGAGAAACTGCTCTGTGTTCTGTTAATTCATCTCACAGAGTTACATCTTTCCCTTCAAGAAGCCTTTCGCTAAGGCTGTTCTTGTGGAGTTGGCAAAGGGATATTTGGAAGCCCATAGAGGGCTATGGTGAAAAAGGAAATATCTTCCGTTCAAAACTGGAAAGAAGCTTTCTGAGAAACTGCTCTGTGTTCTGTTAATTCATCTCACAGAGTTACATCTTTCCCTTCAAGAAGCCTTTCGCTAAGGCTGTTCTTGTGGAATTGGCAAAGGGATATTTGGAAGCCCATAGAGGGCTATGGTGAAAAAGGAAATATCTTCCGTTCAAAACTGGAAAGAAGCTTTCTGAGAAACTGCTCTGTGTTCTGTTAATTCATCTCACAGAGTTACATCTTTCCCTTCAAGAAGCCTTTCGCTAAGGCTGTTCTTGTGGAATTGGCAAAGGGATATTTGGAAGCCCATAGAGGGCTACGGTGAAAAAGGAAATATCTTCCGTTCAAAACTGGAAAGAAGCTTTCTGAGAAACTGCTCTGTGTTCTGTTAATTCATCTCACAGAGTTACATCTTTCCCTTCAAGAAGCCTTTCGCTAAGGCTGTTCTTGTGGAGTTGGCAAAGGGATATTTGGAAGCCCATAGAGGGCTATGGTGAAAAAGGAAATATCTTCCGTTCAAAACTGGAAAGAAGCTTTCTGAGAAACTGCTCTGTGTTCTGTTAATTCATCTCACAGAGTTACATCTTTCCCTTCAAGAAGCCTTTCGCTAAGGCTGTTCTTGTGGAATTGGCAAAGGGATATTTGGAAGCCCATAGAGGGCTACGGTGAAAAAGGAAATATCTTCCGTTCAAAACTGGAAAGAAGCTTTCTGAGAAACTGCTCTGTGTTCTGTTAATTCATCTCACAGAGTTACATCTTTCCCTTCAAGAAGCCTTTCGCTAAGGCTGTTCTTGTGGAATTGGCAAAGGGATATTTGGAAGCCCATAGAGGGCTATGGTGAAAAAGGAAATATCTTCCGTTCAAAACTGGAAAGAAGCTTTCTGAGAAACTGCTCTGTGTTCTGTTAATTCATCTCACAGAGTTACATCTTTCCCTTCAAGAAGCCTTTCGCTAAGGCTGTTCTTGTGGAATTGGCAAAGGGATATTTGGAAGCCCATAGAGGGCTATGGTGAAAAAGGAAATATCTTCCGTTCAAAACTGGAAAGAAGCTTTCTGAGAAACTGCTCTGTGTTCTGTTAATTCATCTCACAGAGTTACATCTTTCCCTTCAAGAAGCCTTTCGCTAAGGCTGTTCTTGTGGAATTGGCAAAGGGATATTTGGAAGCCCATAGAGGGCTATGGTGAAAAAGGAAATATCTTCCGTTCAAAACTGGAAAGAAGCTTTCTGAGAAACTGCTCTGTGTCCTGTTAATTCATCTCACAGAGTTACATCTTTCCCTTCAAGAAGCCTTTCGCTAAGGCTGTTCTTGTGGAATTGGCAAAGGGATATTTGGAAGCCCATAGAGGGCTACGGTGAAAAAGGAAATATCTTCCGTTCAAAACTGGAAAGAAGCTTTCTGAGATACTGCTCTGTGTTCTGTTAATTCATCTCACAGAGTTACATCTTTCCCTTCAAGAAGCCTTTCGCTAAGGCTGTTCTTGTGGAATTGGCAAAGGGATATTTGGAAGCCCATAGAGGGCTATGGTGAAAAAGGAAATATCTTCCGTTCCAAACTGGAAAGAAGCTTTCTGAGAAACTGCTCTGTGTTCTGTTAATTCATCTCACAGAGTTACATCTTTCCCTTCAAGAAGCCTTTCGCTAAGGCTGTTCTTGTGGAGTTGGCAAAGGGATATTTGGAAGCCCATAGAGGGCTATGGTGAAAAAGGAAATATCTTCCGTTCAAAACTGGAAAGAAGCTTTCTGAGAAACTGCTCTGTGTTCTGTTAATTCATCTCACAGAGTTACATCTTTCCCTTCAAGAAGCCTTTCGCTAAGGCTGTTCTTGTGGAATTGGCAAAGGGATATTTGGAAGCCCATAGAGGGCTATGGTGAAAAAGGAAATATCTTCCGTTCAAAACTGGAAAGAAGCTTTCTGAGAAACTGCTCTGTGTTCTGTTAATTCATCTCACAGAGTTACATCTTTCCCTTCAAGAAGCCTTTCGCTAAGGCTGTTCTTGTGGAATTGGCAAAGGGATATTTGGAAGCCCATAGAGGGCTATGGTGAAAAAGGAAATATCTTCCGTTCAAAACTGGAAAGAAGCTTTCTGAGAAACTGCTCTGTGTTCTGTTAATTCATCTCACAGAGTTACATCTTTCCCTTCAAGAAGCCTTTCGCTAAGGCTGTTCTTGTGGAATTGGCAAAGGGATATTTGGAAGCCCATAGAGGGCTATGGTGAAAAAGGAAATATCTTCCGTTCAAAACTGGAAAGAAGCTTTCTGAGAAACTGCTCTGTGTTCTGTTAATTCATCTCACAGAGTTACATCTTTCCCTTCAAGAAGCCTTTCGCTAAGGCTGTTCTTGTGGAATTGGCAAAGGGATATTTGGAAGCCCATAGAGGGCTATGGTGAAAAAGGAAATATCTTCCGTTCAAAACTGGAAAGAAGCTTTCTGAGAAACTGCTCTGTGTTCTGTTAATTCATCTCACAGAGTTACATCTTTCCCTTCAAGAAGCCTTTCGCTAAGGCTGTTCTTGTGGAATTGGCAAAGGGATATTTGGAAGCCCATAGAGGGCTATGGTGAAAAAGGAAATATCTTCCGTTCAAAACTGGAAAGAAGCTTTCTGAGAAACTGCTCTGTGTTCTGTTAATTCATCTCACAGAGTTACATCTTTCCCTTCAAGAAGCCTTTCGCTAAGGCTGTTCTTGTGGAATTGGCAAAGGGATATTTGGAAGCCCATAGAGGGCTATGGTGAAAAAGGAAATATCTTCCGTTCAAAACTGGAAAGAAGCTTTCTGAGAAACTGCTCTGTGTTCTGTTAATTCATCTCACAGAGTTACATCTTTCCCTTCAAGAAGCCTTTCGCTAAGTCTGTTCTTGTGGAATTGGCAAAGGGATATTTGGAAGCCCATAGAGGGCTATGGTGAAAAAGGAAATATCTTCCGTTCAAAACTGGAAAGAAGCTTTCTGAGAAACTGCTCTGTGTTCTGTTAATTCATCTCACAGAGTTACATCTTTCCCTTCAAGAAGCCTTTCGCTAAGGCTGTTCTTGTGGAATTGGCAAAGGGATATTTGGAAGCCCATAGAGGGCTACGGTGAAAAAGGAAATATCTTCCGTTCAAAACTGGAAAGAAGCTTTCTGAGAAACTGCTCTGTGTTCTGTTAATTCATCTCACAGAGTTACATCTTTCCCTTCAAGAAGCCTTTCGCTAAGGCTGTTCTTGTGGAATTGGCAAAGGGATATTTGGAAGCCCCTAGAGGGCTATGGTGAAAAAGGAAATATCTTCCGTTCAAAACTGGAAAGAAGCTTTCTGAGAAACTGCTCTGTGTTCTGTTAATTCATCTCACAGAGTTACATCTTTCCCTTCAAGAAGCCTTTCGCTAAGGCTGTTCTTGTGGAATTGGCAAAGGGATATTTGGAAGCCCATAGAGGGCTATGGTGAAAAAGGAAATATCTTCCGTTCAAAACTGGAAAGAAGCTTTCTGAGAAACTGCTCTGTGTTCTGTTAATTCATCTCGCAGAGTTACATCTTTCCCTTCAAGAAGCCTTTCGCTAAGGCTGTTCTTGTGGAATTGGCAAAGGGATATTTGGAAGCCCATAGAGGGCTATGGTGAAAAAGGAAATATCTTCCGTTCAAAACTGGAAAGAAGCTTTCTGAGAAACTGCTCTGTGTTCTGTTAATTCATCTCACAGAGTTACATCTTTCCCTTCAAGAAGCCTTTCGCTAAGGCTGTTCTTGTGGAATTGGCAAAGGGATATTTGGAAGCCCATAGAGGGCTACGGTGAAAAAGGAAATATCTTCCGTTCAAAACTGGAAAGAAGCTTTCTGAGAAACTGCTCTGTGTTCTGTTAATTCATCTCACAGAGTTACATCTTTCCCTTCAAGAAGCCTTTCGCTAAGGCTGTTCTTGTGGAATTGGCAAAGGGATATTTGGAAGCCCATAGAGGGCTACGGTGAAAAAGGAAATATCTTCCGTTCAAAACTGGAAAGAAGCTTTCTGAGAAACTGCTCTGTGTTCTGTTAATTCATCTCACAGAGTTACATCTTTCCCTTCAAGAAGCCTTTCGCTAAGGCTGTTCTTGTGGAGTTGGCAAGGGATATTTGGAAGCCCATAGAGGGCTATGGTGAAAAAGGAAATATCTTCCATTCAAAACTGGAAAGAAGCTTTCTGAGAAACTGCTCTGTGTTCTGTTAATTCATCTCACAGAGTTACATCTTTCCCTTCAAGAAGCCTTTCGCTAAGGCTGTTCTTGTGGAATTGGCAAAGGGATATTTGGAAGCCCATAGAGGGCTACGGTGAAAAAGGAAATATCTTCCGTTCAAAACTGGAAAGAAGCTTTCTGAGAAATTGCTCTGTGTTCTGTTAATTCATCTCACAGAGTTACATCTTTCCCTTCAAGAAGCCTTTCGCTAAGGCTGTTCTTGTGGAATTGGCAAAGGGATATTTGGAAGCCCATAGAGGGCTACGGTGAAAAAGGAAATATCTTCCGTTCAAAACTGGAAAGAAGCTTTCTGAGAAACTGCTCTGTGTTCTGTTAATTCATCTCACAGAGTTACATCTTTCCCTTCAAGAAGCCTTTCGCTAAGGCTGTTCTTGTGGAATTGGCAAAGGGATATTTGGAAGCCCATAGAGGGCTATGGTGAAAAAGGAAATATCTTCCGTTCAAAACTGGAAAGAAGCTTTCTGAGATACTGCTCTGTGTTCTGTTAATTCATCTCACAGAGTTACATCTTTCCCTTCAAGAAGCCTTTCGCTAAGGCTGTTCTTGTGGAATTGGCAAAAGGATATTTGGAAGCCCATAGAGGGCTACGGTGAAAAAGGAAATATCTTCCGTTCAAAACTGGAAAGAAGCTTTCTGAGAAACTGCTCTGTGTTCTGTTAATTCATCTCACAGAGTTACATCTTTCCCTTCAAGAAGCCTTTCGCTAAGGCTGTTCTTGTGGAATTGGCAAAGGGATATTTGGAAGCCCATAGAGGGCTATGGTGAAAAAGGAAATATCTTCCGTTCAAAACTGGAAAGAAGCTTTCTGAGAAACTGCTCTGTGTTCTGTTAATTCATCTCACAGAGTTACATCTTTCCCTTCAAGAAGCCTTTCGCTAAGGCTGTTCTTGTGGAATTGGCAAAGGGATATTTGGAAGCCCATAGAGGGCTATGGTGAAAAAGGAAATATCTTCCGTTCAAAACTGGAAAGAAGCTTTCTGAGAAACTGCTCTGTGTTCTGTTAATTCATCTCACAGAGTTACATCTTTCCCTTCAAGAAGCCTTTCGCTAAGGCTGTTCTTGTGGAATTGGCAAAGGGATATTTGGAAGCCCATAGAGGGCTATGGTGAAAAAGGAAATATCTTCCGTTCAAAACTGGAAAGAAGCTTTCTGAGAAACTGCTCTGTGTTCTGTTAATTCATCTCACAGAGTTACATCTTTCCCTTCAAGAAGCCTTTCGCTAAGGCTGTTCTTGTGGAATTGGCAAAGGGATATTTGGAAGCCCATAGAGGGCTATGGTGAAAAAGGAAATATCTTCCGTTCAAAACTGGAAAGAAGCTTTCTGAGAAACTGCTCTGTGTTCTGTTAATTCATCTCACAGAGTTACATCTTTCCCTTCAAGAAGCCTTTCGCTAAGGCTGTTCTTGTGGAATTGGCAAAGGGATATTTGGAAGCCCATAGAGGGCTACGGTGAAAAAGGAAATATCTTCCGTTCAAAACTGGAAAGAAGCTTTCTGAGAAACTGCTCTGTGTTCTGTTAATTCATCTCACAGAGTTACATCTTTCCCTTCAAGAAGCCTTTCGCTAAGGCTGTTCTTGTGGAATTGGCAAAGGGATATTTGGAAGCCCATAGAGGGCTACGGTGAAAAAGGAAATATCTTCCGTTCCAAACTGGAAAGAAGCTTTCTGAGAAACTGCTCTGTGTTCTGTTAATTCATCTCACAGAGTTACATCTTTCCCTTCAAGAAGCCTTTCGCTAAGGCTATTCTTGTGGAATTGGCAAAGGGATATTTGGAAGCCCATAGAGGGCTATGGTGAAAAAGGAAATATCTTCCGTTCAAAACTGGAAAGAAGCTTTCTGAGAAACTGCTCTGTGTTCTGTTAATTCATCTCACAGAGTTACATCTTTCCCTTCAAGAAGCCTTTCGCTAAGGCTGTTCTTGTGGAATTGGCAAGGGGATATTTGGAAGCCCATAGAGGGCTATGGTGAAAAAGGAAATATCTTCCGTTCAAAACTGGAAAGAAGCTTTCTGAGAAACTGCTCTGTGTTCTGTTAATTCATCTCACAGAGTTACATCTTTCCCTTCAAGAAGCCTTTCGCTAAGGCTGTTCTTGTGGAATTGGCAAAGGGATATTTGGGAGCCCATAGAGGGCTATGGTGAAAAAGGAAATATCTTCCGTTCAAAACTGGAAAGAAGCTTTCTGAGAAACTGCTCTGTGTTCTGTTAATTCATCTCACAGAGTTACATCTTTCCCTTCAAGAAGCCTTTCGCTAAGGCTGTTCTTGTGGAATTGGCAAAGGGATATTTGGAAGCCCATAGAGTGCTACGGTGAAAAAGGAAATATCTTCCGTTCAAAACTGGAAAGAAGCTTTCTGAGATACTGCTCTGTGTTCTGTTAATTCATCTCACAGAGTTACATCTTTCCCTTCAAGAAGCCTTTCGCTAAGGCTGTTCTTGTGGAATTGGCAAAGGGATATTTGGAAGCCCATAGAGGGCTATGGTGAAAAAGGAAATATCTTCCGTTCAAAACTGGAAAGAAGCTTTCTGAGAAACTGCTCTGTGTTCTGTTAATTCATCTCACAGAGTTACATCTTTCCCTTCAAGAAGCCTTTCGCTAAGGCTGTTCTTGTGGAATTGGCAAAGGGATATTTGGAAGCCCATAGAGGGCTATGGTGAAAAAGGAAATATCTTCCGTTCAAAACTGGAAAGAAGCTTTCTGAGAAACTGCTCTGTGTTCTGTTAATTCATCTCACAGAGTTACATCTTTCCCTTCAAGAAGCCTTTCGCTAAGGCTGTTCTTGTGGAATTGGCAAAGGGATATTTGGAAGCCCATAGAGGGCTATGGTGAAAAAGGAAATATCTTCCGTTCAAAACTGGAAAGAAGCTTTCTGAGAAACTGCTCTGTGTTCTGTTAATTCATCTCACAGAGTTACATCTTTCCCTTCAAGAAGCCTTTCGCTAAGGCTGTTCTTGTGGAGTTGGCAAAGGGATATTTGGAAGCCCATAGAGGGCTATGGTGAAAAAGGAAATATCTTCCGTTCAAAACTGGAAAGAAGCTTTCTGAGAAACTGCTCTGTGTTCTGTTAATTCATCTCACAGAGTTACATCTTTCCCTTCAAGAAGCCTTTCGCTAAGGCTGTTCTTGTGGAATTGGCAAAGGGATATTTGGAAGCCCATAGAGGGCTATGGTGAAAAAGGAAATATCTTCCGTTCAAAACTGGAAAGAAGCTTTCTGAGAAACTGCCCTGTGTTCTGTTAATTCATCTCACAGAGTTACATCTTTCCCTTCAAGAAGCCTTTCGCTAAGGCTGTTCTTGTGGAATTGGCAAAGGGATATTTGGAAGCCCATAGAGGGCTATGGTGAAAAAGGAAATATCTTCCGTTCAAAACTGGAAAGAAGCTTTCTGAGAAACTGCTCTGTGTTCTGTTAATTCATCTCACAGAGTTACATCTTTCCCTTCAAGAAGCCTTTCGCTAAGGCTGTTCTTGTGGAATTGGCAAAGGGATATTTGGAAGCCCATAGAGGGCTATGGTGAAAAAGGAAATATCTTCCGTTCAAAACTGGAAAGAAGCTTTCTGAGAAACTGCTCTGTGTTCTGTTAATTCATCTCACAGAGTTACATCTTTCCCTTCAAGAAGCCTTTCGCTAAGGCTGTTCTTGTGGAATTGGCAAAGGGATATTTGGAAGCCCATAGAGGGCTACGGTGAAAAAGGAAATATCTTCCGTTCAAAACTGGAAAGAAGCTTTCTGAGAAACTGCTCTGTGTTCTGTTAATTCATCTCACAGAGTTACATCTTTCCCTTCAAGAAGCCTTTCGCTAAGGCTGTTCTTGTGGAATTGGCAAAGGGATATTTGGAAGCCCATAGAGGGCTATGGTGAAAAAGGAAATATCTTCCGTTCAAAACTGGAAAGAAGCTTTCTGAGAAACTGCTCTGTGTTCTGTTAATTCATCTCACAGAGTTACATCTTTCCCTTCAAGAAGCCTTTCGCTAAGGCTGTTCTTGTGGAATTGGCAAAGGGATATTTGGAAGCCCATAGAGGGCTATGGTGAAAAAGGAAATATCTTCCGTTCCAAACTGGAAAGAAGCTTTCTGAGAAACTGCTCTGTGTTCTGTTAATTCATCTCACAGAGTTACATCTTTCCCTTCAAGAAGCCTTTCGCTAAGGCTGTTCTTGTGGAATTGGCAAAGGGATATTTGGAAGCCCATAGAGGGCTATGGTGAAAAAGGAAATATCTTCCGTTCAAAACTGGAAAGAAGCTTTCTGAGAAACTGCTCTGTGTTCTGTTAATTCATCTCACAGAGTTACATCTTTCCCTTCAAGAAGCCTTTCGCTAAGGCTGTTCTTGTGGAATTGGCAAAGGGATATTTGGAAGCCCATAGAGGGCTACGGTGAAAAAGGAAATATCTTCCGTTCAAAACTGGAAAGAAGCTTTCTGAGAAACTGCTCTGTGTTCTGTTAATTCATCTCACAGAGTTACATCTTTCCCTTCAAGAAGCCTTTCGCTAAGGCTGTTCTTGTGGAGTTGGCAAAGGGATATTTGGAAGCCCATAGAGGGCTATGGTGAAAAAGGAAATATCTTCCGTTCAAAACTGGAAAGAAGCTTTCTGAGAAACTGCTCTGTGTTCTGTTAATTCATCTCACAGAGTTACATCTTTCCCTTCAAGAAGCCTTTCGCTAAGGCTGTTCTTGTGGAATTGGCAAAGGGATATTTGGAAGCCCATAGAGGGCTACGGTGAAAAAGGAAATATCTTCCGTTCAAAACTGGAAAGAAGCTTTCTGAGAAACTGCTCTGTGTTCTGTTAATTCATCTCACAGAGTTACATCTTTCCCTTCAAGAAGCCTTTCGCTAAGGCTGTTCTTGTGGAATTGGCAAAGGGATATTTGGAAGCCCATAGAGGGCTATGGTGAAAAAGGAAATATCTTCCGTTCAAAACTGGAAAGAAGCTTTCTGAGAAACTGCTCTGTGTTCTGTTAATTCTTCTCACACAGTTACATCTTTCCCTTCAAGAAGCCTTTCGCTAAGGCTGTTCTTGTGGAATTGGCAAAGGGATATTTGGAAGCCCATAGAGGGCTATGGTGAAAAAGGAAATATCTTCCGTTCAAAACTGGAAAGAAGCTTTCTGAGAAACTGCTCTGTGTTCTGTTAATTCATCTCACAGAGTTACATCTTTCCCTTCAAGAAGCCTTTCGCTAAGGCTGTTCTTGTGGAATTGGCAAAGGGATATTTGGAAGCCCATAGAGGGCTACGGTGAAAAAGGAAATATCTTCCGTTCAAAACTGGAAAGAAGCTTTCTGAGATACTGCTCTGTGTTCTGTTAATTCATCTCACAGAGTTACATCTTTCCCTTCAAGAAGCCTTTCGCTAAGGCTGTTCTTGTGGAATTGGCAAAGGGATATTTGGAAGCCCATAGAGGGCTATGGTGAAAAAGGAAATATCTTCCGTTCAAAACTGGAAAGAAGCTTTCTGAGAAACTGCTCTGTGTTCTGTTAATTCATCTCACAGAGTTACATCTTTCCCTTCAAGAAGCCTTTCGCTAAGGCTGTTCTTGTGGAATTGGCAAAGGGATATTTGGAAGCCCATAGAGGGCTACGGTGAAAAAGGAAATATCTTCCGTTCAAAACTGGAAAGAAGCTTTCTGAGAAACTGCTCTGTGTCCTGTTAATTCATCTCACAGAGTTACATCTTTCCCTTCAAGAAGCCTTTCGCTAAGGCTGTTCTTGTGGAATTGGCAAAGGGATATTTGGAAGCCCATAGAGGGCTACGGTGAAAAAGGAAATATCTTCCGTTCAAAACTGGAAAGAAGCTTTCTGAGAAACTGCTCTGTGTTCTGTTAATTCATCTCACAGAGTTACATCTTTCCCTTCAAGAAGCCTTTCGCTAAGGCTGTTCTTGTGGAATTGGCAAAGGGATATTTGGAAGCCCATAGAGGGCTATGGTGAAAAAGGAAATATCTTCCGTTCCAAACTGGAAAGAAGCTTTCTGAGAAACTGCTCTGTGTTCTAGTTAATTCATCTCACAGAGTTACATCTTTCCCTTCAAGAAGCCTTTCGCTAAGGCTGTTCTTGTGGAGTTGGCAAAGGGATATTTGGAAGCCCATAGAGGGCTATGGTGAAAAAGGAAATATCTTCCGTTCAAAACTGGAAAGAAGCTTTCTGAGAAACTGCTCTGTGTTCTGTTAATTCATCTCACAGAGTTACATCTTTCCCTTCAAGAAGCCTTTCGCTAAGGCTGTTCTTGTGGAATTGGCAAAGGGATATTTGGAAGCCCATAGAGGGCTATGGTGAAAAAGGAAATATCTTCCGTTCAAAACTGGAAAGAAGCTTTCTGAGAAACTGCTCTGTGTTCTGTTAATTCATCTCACAGAGTTACATCTTTCCCTTCAAGAAGCCTTTCGCTAAGGCTGTTCTTGTGGAATTGGCAAAGGGATATTTGGAAGCCCATAGAGGGCTATGGTGAAAAAGGAAATATCTTCCGTTCAAAACTGGAAAGAAGCTTTCTGAGAAACTGCTCTGTGTTCTGTTAATTCATCTCACAGAGTTACATCTTTCCCTTCAAGAAGCCTTTCGCTAAGGCTGTTCTTGTGGAATTGGCAAAGGGATATTTGGAAGCCCATAGAGGGCTATGGTGAAAAAGGAAATATCTTCCGTTCAAAACTGGAAAGAAGCTTTCTGAGAAACTGCTCTGTGTTCTGTTAATTCTTCTCACAGAGTTACATCTTTCCCTTCAAGAAGCCTTTCGCTAAGGCTGTTCTTGTGGAATTGGCAAAGGGATATTTGGAAGCCCATAGAGGGCTATGGTGAAAAAGGAAATATCTTCCGTTCAAAACTGGAAAGAAGCTTTCTGAGAAACTGCTCTGTGTTCTGTTAATTCATCTCACAGAGTTACATCTTTCCCTTCAAGAAGCCTTTCGCTAAGGCTGTTCTTGTGGAATTGGCAAAGGGATATTTGGAAGCCCATAGAGGGCTACGGTGAAAAAGGAAATATCTTCCGTTCAAAACTGGAAAGAAGCTTTCTGAGATACTGCTCTGTGTTCTGTTAATTCATCTCACAGAGTTACATCTTTCCCTTCAAGAAGCCTTTCGCTAAGGCTGTTCTTGTGGAATTGGCAAAGGGATATTTGGAAGCCCATAGAGGGCTATGGTGAAAAAGGAAATATCTTCCGTTCAAAACTGGAAAGAAGCTTTCTGAGAAACTGCTCTGTGTTCTGTTAATTCATCTCACAGAGTTACATCTTTCCCTTCAAGAAGCCTTTCGCTAAGGCTGTTCTTGTGGAATTGGCAAAGGGATATTTGGAAGCCCATAGAGGGCTACGGTGAAAAAGGAAATATCTTCCGTTCAAAACTGGAAAGAAGCTTTCTGAGAAACTGCTCTGTGTCCTGTTAATTCATCTCACAGAGTTACATCTTTCCCTTCAAGAAGCCTTTCGCTAAGGCTGTTCTTGTGGAATTGGCAAAGGGATATTTGGAAGCCCATAGAGGGCTACGGTGAAAAAGGAAATATCTTCCGTTCAAAACTGGAAAGAAGCTTTCTGAGAAACTGCTCTGTGTTCTGTTAATTCATCTCACAGAGTTACATCTTTCCCTTCAAGAAGCCTTTCGCTAAGGCTGTTCTTGTGGAATTGGCAAAGGGATATTTGGAAGCCCATAGAGGGCTATGGTGAAAAAGGAAATATCTTCCGTTCCAAACTGGAAAGAAGCTTTCTGAGAAACTGCTCTGTGTTCTAGTTAATTCATCTCACAGAGTTACATCTTTCCCTTCAAGAAGCCTTTCGCTAAGGCTGTTCTTGTGGAGTTGGCAAAGGGATATTTGGAAGCCCATAGAGGGCTATGGTGAAAAAGGAAATATCTTCCGTTCAAAACTGGAAAGAAGCTTTCTGAGAAACTGCTCTGTGTTCTGTTAATTCATCTCACAGAGTTACATCTTTCCCTTCAAGAAGCCTTTCGCTAAGGCTGTTCTTGTGGAATTGGCAAAGGGATATTTGGAAGCCCATAGAGGGCTATGGTGAAAAAGGAAATATCTTCCGTTCAAAACTGGAAAGAAGCTTTCTGAGAAACTGCTCTGTGTTCTGTTAATTCATCTCACAGAGTTACATCTTTCCCTTCAAGAAGCCTTTCGCTAAGGCTGTTCTTGTGGAATTGGCAAAGGGATATTTGGAAGCCCATAGAGGGCTATGGTGAAAAAGGAAATATCTTCCGTTCAAAACTGGAAAGAAGCTTTCTGAGAAACTGCTCTGTGTTCTGTTAATTCATCTCACAGAGTTACATCTTTCCCTTCAAGAAGCCTTTCGCTAAGGCTGTTCTTGTGGAATTGGCAAAGGGATATTTGGAAGCCCATAGAGGGCTATGGTGAAAAAGGAAATATCTTCCGTTCAAAACTGGAAAGAAGCTTTCTGAGAAACTGCTCTGTGTTCTGTTAATTCATCTCACAGAGTTACATCTTTCCCTTCAAGAAGCCTTTCGCTAAGGCTGTTCTTGTGGAGTTGGCAAAGGGATATTTGGAAGCCCATAGAGGGCTATGGTGAAAAAGGAAATATCTTCCGTTCAAAACTGGAAAGAAGCTTTCTGAGAAACTGCTCTGTGTTCTGTTAATTCATCTCACAGAGTTACATCTTTCCCTTCAAGAAGCCTTTCGCTAAGGCTGTTCTTGTGGAATTGGCAAAGGGATATTTGGAAGCCCATAGAGGGCTATGGTGAAAAAGGAAATATCTTCCGTTCAAAACTGGAAAGAAGCTTTCTGAGAAACTGCTCTGTGTTCTGTTAATTCATCTCACAGAGTTACATCTTTCCCTTCAAGAAGCCTTTCGCTAAGGCTGTTCTTGTGGAATTGGCAAAGGGATATTTGGAAGCCCATACAGGGCTATGGTGAAAAAGGAAATATCTTCCGTTCAAAACTGGAAAGAAGCTTTCTGAGAAACTGCTCTGTGTTCTGTTAATTCATCTCACAGAGTTACATCTTTCCCTTCAAGAAGCCTTTCGCTAAGGCTGTTCTTGTGGAATTGGCAAAGGGATATTTGGAAGCCCATAGATGGCTACGGTGAAAAAGGAAATATCTTCCGTTCAAAACTGGAAAGAAGCTTTCTGAGAAACTGCTCTGTGTTCTGTTAATTCATCTCACAGAGTTACATCTTTCCCTTCAAGAAGCCTTTCGCTAAGGCTGTTCTTGTGGAATTGGCAAAGGGATATTTGGAAGCCCATAGAGGGCTACGGTGAAAAAGGAAATATCTTCCGTTCAAAACTGGAAAGAAGCTTTCTGAGAAACTGCTCTGTGTTCTGTTAATTCATCTCACAGAGTTACATCTTTCCCTTCAAGAAGCCTTTCGCTAAGGCTGTTCTTGTGGAGTTGGCAAAGGGATATTTGGAAGCCCATAGAGGGCTATGGTGAAAAAGGAAATATCTTCCATTCAAAACTGGAAAGAAGCTTTCTGAGAAACTGCTCTGTGTTCTGTTAATTCATCTCACAGAGTTACATCTTTCCCTTCAAGAAGCCTTTCGCTAAGGCTGTTCTTGTGGAATTGGCAAAGGGATATTTGGAAGCCCATAGAGGGCTACGGTGAAAAAGGAAATATCTTCCGTTCAAAACTGGAAAGAAGCTTTCTGAGAAACTGCTCTGTGTTCTGTTAATTCATCTCACAGAGTTACATCTTTCCCTTCAAGAAGCCTTTCGCTAAGGCTGTTCTTGTGGAATTGGCAAAGGGATATTTGGAAGCCCATAGAGGGCTATGGTGAAAAAGGAAATATCTTCCGTTCAAAACTGGAAAGAAGCTTTCTGAGAAACTGCTCTGTGTTCTGTTAATTCATCTCACAGAGTTACATCTTTCCCTTCAAGAAGCCTTTCGCTAAGGCTGTTCTTGTGGAATTGGCAAAGGGATATTTGGAAGCCCATAGAGGGCTACGGTGAAAAAGGAAATATCTTCCGTTCAAAACTGGAAAGAAGCTTTCTGAGAAACTGCTCTGTGTTCTGTTAATTCATCTCACAGAGTTACATCTTTCCCTTCAAGAAGCCTTTCGCTAAGGCTGTTCTTGTGGAATTGGCAAAGGGATATTTGGAAGCCCATAGAGGGCTACGGTGAAAAAGGAAATATCTTCCGTTCCAAACTGGAAAGAAGCTTTCTGAGAAACTGCTCTGTGTTCTGTTAATTCATCTCACAGAGTTACATCTTTCCCTTCAAGAAGCCTTTCGCTAAGGCTATTCTTGTGGAATTGGCAAAGGGATATTTGGAAGCCCATAGAGGGCTATGGTGAAAAAGGAAATATCTTCCGTTCAAAACTGGAAAGAAGCTTTCTGAGAAACTGCTCTGTGTTCTGTTAATTCATCTCACAGAGTTACATCTTTCCCTTCAAGAAGCCTTTCGCTAAGGCTGTTCTTGTGGAATTGGCAAGGGGATATTTGGAAGCCCATAGAGGGCTATGGTGAAAAAGGAAATATCTTCCGTTCAAAACTGGAAAGAAGCTTTCTGAGAAACTGCTCTGTGTTCTGTTAATTCATCTCACAGAGTTACATCTTTCCCTTCAAGAAGCCTTTCGCTAAGGCTGTTCTTGTGGAATTGGCAAAGGGATATTTGGGAGCCCATAGAGGGCTATGGTGAAAAAGGAAATATCTTCCGTTCAAAACTGGAAAGAAGCTTTCTGAGAAACTGCTCTGTGTTCTGTTAATTCATCTCACAGAGTTACATCTTTCCCTTCAAGAAGCCTTTCGCTAAGGCTGTTCTTGTGGAATTGGCAAAGGGATATTTGGAAGCCCATAGAGTGCTACGGTGAAAAAGGAAATATCTTCCGTTCAAAACTGGAAAGAAGCTTTCTGAGATACTGCTCTGTGTTCTGTTAATTCATCTCACAGAGTTACATCTTTCCCTTCAAGAAGCCTTTCGCTAAGGCTGTTCTTGTGGAATTGGCAAAGGGATATTTGGAAGCCCATAGAGGGCTACGGTGAAAAAGGAAATATCTTCCGTTCAAAACTGGAAAGAAGCTTTCTGAGATACTGCTCTGTGTTCTGTTAATTCATCTCACAGAGTTACATCTTTCCCTTCAAGAAACCTTTCGCTAAGGCTGTTCTTGTGGAATTGGCAAAGGGATATTTGGAAGCCCATAGAGGGCTATGGTGAAAAAGGAAATATCTTCCGTTCCAAACTGGAAAGAAGCTTTCTGAGAAACTGCTCTGTGTTCTGTTAATTCATCTCACAGAGTTACATCTTTCCCTGCAAGAAGCCTTTCGCTAAGGCTGTTCTTGTGGAGTTGGCAAAGGGATATTTGGAAGCCCATAGAGGGCTATGGTGAAAAAGGAAATATCTTCCGTTCAAAACTGGAAAGAAGCTTTCTGAGAAACTGCTCTGTGTTCTGTTAATTCATCTCACAGAGTTACATCTTTCCCTTCAAGAAGCCTTTCGCTAAGGCTGTTCTTGTGGAATTGGCAAAGGGATATTTGGAAGCCCATAGAGGGCTATGGTGAAAAAGGAAATATCTTCCGTTCCAAACTGGAAAGAAGCTTTCTGAGAAACTGCTCTGTGTTCTGTTAATTCATCTCACAGAGTTACATCTTTCCCTTCAAGAAGCCTTTCGCTAAGGCTGTTCTTGTGGAATTGGCAAAGGGATATTTGGAAGCCCATAGAGGGCTATGGTGAAAAAGGAAATATCTTCCGTTCAAAACTGGAAAGAAGCTTTCTGAGAAACTGCTCTGTGTTCTGTTAATTCATCTCACAGAGTTACATCTTTCCCTTCAAGAAGCCTTTCGCTAAGGCTGTTCTTGTGGAATTGGCAAAGGGATATTTGGAAGCCCTTAGAGGGCTACGGTGAAAAAGGAAATATCTTCCGTTCAAAACTGGAAAGAAGCTTTCTGAGAAACTGCTCTGTGTTCTGTTAATTCATCTCACAGAGTTACATCTTTCCCTTCAAGAAGCCTTTCGCTAAGGCTGTTCTTGTGGAGTTGGCAAAGGGATATTTGGAAGCCCATAGAGGGCTATGGTGAAAAAGGAAATATCTTCCGTTCAAAACTGGAAAGAAGCTTTCTGAGAAACTGCTCTGTGTTCTGTTAATTCATCTCACAGAGTTACATCTTTCCCTTCAAGAAGCCTTTCGCTAAGGCTGTTCTTGTGGAATTGGCAAAGGGATATTTGGAAGCCCATAGAGGGCTACGGTGAAAAAGGAAATATCTTCCGTTCAAAACTGGAAAGAAGCTTTCTGAGAAACTGCTCTGTGTTCTGTTAATTCATCTCACAGAGTTACATCTTTCCCTTCAAGAAGCCTTTCGCTAAGGCTGTTCTTGTGGAATTGGCAAAGGGATATTTGGAAGCCCATAGAGGGCTATGGTGAAAAAGGAAATATCTTCCGTTCAAAACTGGAAAGAAGCTTTCTGAGAAACTGCTCTGTGTTCTGTTAATTCATCTCACAGAGTTACATCTTTCCCTTCAAGAAGCCTTTCGCTAAGGCTGTTCTTGTGGAATTGGCAAAGGGATATTTGGAAGCCCATAGAGGGCTATGGTGAAAAAGGAAATATCTTCCGTTCAAAACTGGAAAGAAGCTTTCTGAGAAACTGCTCTGTGTTCTGTTAATTCATCTCACAGAGTTACATCTTTCCCTTCAAGAAGCCTTTCGCTAAGGCTGTTCTTGTGGAATTGGCAAAGGGATATTTGGAAGCCCATAGAGGGCTACGGTGAAAAAGGAAATATCTTCCGTTCCAAACTGGAAAGAAGCTTTCTGAGAAACTGCTCTGTGTTCTGTTAATTCATCTCACAGAGTTACATCTTTCCCTTCAAGAAGCCTTTCGCTAAGGCTATTCTTGTGGAATTGGCAAAGGGATATTTGGAAGCCCATAGAGGGCTATGGTGAAAAAGGAAATATCTTCCGTTCAAAACTGGAAAGAAGCTTTCTGAGAAACTGCTCTGTGTTCTGTTAATTCATCTCACAGAGTTACATCTTTCCCTTCAAGAAGCCTTTCGCTAAGGCTGTTCTTGTGGAATTGGCAAAGGGATATTTGGAAGCCCATAGAGGGCTATGGTGAAAAAGGAAATATCTTCCGTTCAAAACTGGAAAGAAGCTTTCTGAGAAACTGCTCTGTGTTCTGTTAATTCATCTCACAGAGTTACATCTTTCCCTTCAAGAAGCCTTTCGCTAAGGCTGTTCTTGTGGAATTGGCAAAGGGATATTTGGAAGCCCATAGAGGGCTATGGTGAAAAAGGAAATATCTTCCGTTCAAAACTGGAAAGAAGCTTTCTGAGAAACTGCTCTGTGTTCTGTTAATTCATCTCACAGAGTTACATCTTTCCCTTCAAGAAGCCTTTCGCTAAGGCTGTTCTTGTGGAATTGGCAAAGGGATATTTGGAAGCCCATAGAGGGCTACGGTGAAAAAGGAAATATCTTCCGTTCAAAACTGGAAAGAAGCTTTCTGAGATACTGCTCTGTGTTCTGTTAATTCATCTCACAGAGTTACATCTTTCCCTTCAAGAAGCCTTTCGCTAAGGCTGTTCTTGTGGAATTAGCAAAGGGATATTTGGAAGCCCATAGAGGGCTATGGTGAAAAAGGAAATATCTTCCGTTCAAAACTGGAAAGAAGCTTTCTGAGAAACTGCTCTGTGTTCTGTTAATTCATCTCACAGAGTTACATCTTTCCCTTCAAGAAGCCTTTCGCTAAGGCTGTTCTTGTGGAATTGGCAATGGGATATTTGGAAGCCCATAGAGGGCTATGGTGAAAAAGGAAATATCTTCCGTTCAAAACTGGAAAGAAGCTTTCTGAGAAACTGCTCTGTGTTCTGTTAATTCATCTCACAGAGTTACATCTTTCCCTTCAAGAAGCCTTTCGCTAAGGCTGTTCTTGTGGAATTGGCAAAGGGATATTTGGAAGCCCATAGAGGGCTATGGTGAAAAAGGAAATATCTTCCGTTCAAAACTGGAAAGAAGCTTTCTGAGAAACTGCTCTGTGTTCTGTTAATTCATCTCACAGAGTTACATCTTTCCCTTCAAGAAGCCTTTCGCTAAGGCTGTTCTTGTGGAGTTGGCAAAGGGATATTTGGAAGCCCATAGAGGGCTATGGTGAAAAAGGAAATATCTTCCGTTCAAAACTGGAAAGAAGCTTTCTGAGAAACTGCTCTGTGTTCTGTTAATTCATCTCACAGAGTTACATCTTTCCCTTCAAGAAGCCTTTCGCTAAGGCTGTTCTTGTGGAATTGGCAAAGGGATATTTGGAAGCCCATAGAGGGCTATGGTGAAAAAGGAAATATCTTCCGTTCAAAACTGGAAAGAAGCTTTCTGAGAAACTGCCCTGTGTTCTGTTAATTCATCTCACAGAGTTACATCTTTCCCTTCAAGAAGCCTTTCGCTAAGGCTGGTCTTGTGGAATTGGCAAAGGGATATTTGGAAGCCCATAGAGGGCTATGGTGAAAAAGGAAATATCTTCCGTTCAAAACTGGAAAGAAGCTTTCTGAGAAACTGCTCTGTGTTCTGTTAATTCATCTCACAGAGTTACATCTTTCCCTTCAAGAAGCCTTTCGCTAAGGCTGTTCTTGTGGAATTGGCAAAGGGATATTTGGAAGCCCATAGAGGGCTATGGTGAAAAAGGAAATATCTTCCGTTCAAAACTGGAAAGAAGCTTTCTGAGAAACTGCTCTGTGTTCTGTTAATTCATCTCACAGAGTTACATCTTTCCCTTCAAGAAGCCTTTCGCTAAGGCTGTTCTTGTGGAATTGGCAAAGGGATATTTGGAAGCCCATAGAGGGCTACGGTGAAAAAGGAAATATCTTCCGTTCAAAACTGGAAAGAAGCTTTCTGAGAAACTGCTCTGTGTTCTGTTAATTCATCTCACAGAGTTACATCTTTCCCTTCAAGAAGCCTTTCGCTAAGGCTGTTCTTGTGGAATTGGCAAAGGGATATTTGGAAGCCCATAGAGGGCTATGGTGAAAAAGGAAATATCTTCCGTTCAAAACTGGAAAGAAGCTTTCTGAGAAACTGCTCTGTGTTCTGTTAATTCATCTCACAGAGTTACATCTTTCCCTTCAAGAAGCCTTTCGCTAAGGCTGTTCTTGTGGAATTGGCAAAGGGATATTTGGAAGCCCATAGAGGGCTACGGTGAAAAAGGAAATATCTTCCGTTCAAAACTGGAAAGAAGCTTTCTGAGATACTGCTCTGTGTTCTGTTAATTCATCTCACAGAGTTACATCTTTCCCTTCAAGAAGCCTTTCGCTAAGGCTGTTCTTGTGGAATTGGCAAAGGGATATTTGGAAGCCCATAGAGGGCTACGGTGAAAAAGGAAATATCTTCCGTTCAAAACTGGAAAGAAGCTTTCTGAGATACTGCTCTGTGTTCTGTTAATTCATCTCACAGAGTTACATCTTTCCCTTCAAGAAGCCTTTCGCTAAGGCTGTTCTTGTGGAATTGGCAAAGGGATATTTGGAAGCCCATAGAGGGCTATGGTGAAAAAGGAAATATCTTCCGTTCAAAACTGGAAAGAAGCTTTCTGAGAAACTGCTCTGTGTTCTGTTAATTCATCTCACAGAGTTACATCTTTCCCTTCAAGAAGCCTTTCGCTAAGGCTGTTCTTGTGGAATTGGCAAAGGGATATTTGGAAGCCCATAGAGGGCTACGGTGAAAAAGGAAATATCTTCCGTTCAAAACTGGAAAGAAGCTTTCTGAGAAACTGCTCTGTGTTCTGTTAATTCATCTTACAGAGTTACATCTTTCCCTTAAAGAAGCCTTTCGCTAAGGCTGTTCTTGTGGAATTGGCAAAGGGATATTTGGAAGCCCATAGAGGGCTATGGTGAAAAAGGAAATATCTTCCGTTCAAAACTGGAAAGAAGCTTTCTGAGAAACTGCTCTGTGTTCTGTTAATTCATCTCACAGAGTTACATCTTTCCCTTCAAGAAGCCTTTCGCTAAGGCTGTTCTTGTGGAATTGGCAAAGGGATATTTGGAAGCCCATAGAGGGCTATGGTGAAAAAGGAAATATCTTCCGTTCAAAACTGGAAAGAAGCTTTCTGAGAAACTGCTCTGTGTTCTGTTAATTCATCTCACAGAGTTACATCTTTCCCTTCAAGAAGCCTTTCGCTAAGGCTGTTCTTGTGGAGTTGGCAAAGGGATATTTGGAAGCCCATAGAGGGCTATGGTGAAAAAGGAAATATCTTCCGTTCAAAACTGGAAAGAAGCTTTCTGAGAAACTGCTCTGTGTTCTGTTAATTCATCTCACAGAGTTACATCTTTCCCTTCAAGAAGCCTTTCGCTAAGGCTGTTCTTGTGGAATTGGCAAAGGGATATTTGGAAGCCCATAGAGGGCTATGGTGAAAAAGGAAATATCTTCCGTTCAAAACTGGAAAGAAGCTTTCTGAGAAACTGCTCTGTGTTCTGTTAATTCATCTCACAGAGTTACATCTTTCCCTTCAAGAAGCCTTTCGCTAAGGCTGTTCTTGTGGAATTGGCAAAGGGATATTTGGAAGCCCATAGAGGGCTATGGTGAAAAAGGAAATATCTTCCGTTCAAAACTGGAAAGAAGCTTTCTGAGAAACTGCTCTGTGTTCTGTTAATTCATCTCACAGAGTTACATCTTTCCCTTCAAGAAGCCTTTCGCTAAGGCTGTTCTTGTGGAATTGGCAAAGGGATATTTGGAAGCCCATAGAGGGCTATGGTGAAAAAGGAAATATCTTCCGTTCAAAACTGGAAAGAAGCTTTCTGAGAAACTGCTCTGTGTTCTGTTAATTCATCTCACAGAGTTACATCTTTCCCTTCAAGAAGCCTTTCGCTAAGGCTGTTCTTGTGGAATTGGCAAAGGGATATTTGGAAGCCCATAGAGGGCTATGGTGAAAAAGGAAATATCTTCCGTTCAAAACTGGAAAGAAGCTTTCTGAGAAACTGCTCTGTGTCCTGTTAATTCATCTCACAGAGTTACATCTTTCCCTTCAAGAAGCCTTTCGCTAAGGCTGTTCTTGTGGAATTGGCAAAGGGATATTTGGAAGCCCATAGAGGGCTACGGTGAAAAAGGAAATATCTTCCGTTCAAAACTGGAAAGAAGCTTTCTGAGATACTGCTCTGTGTTCTGTTAATTCATCTCACAGAGTTACATCTTTCCCTTCAAGAAGCCTTTCGCTAAGGCTGTTCTTGTGGAATTGGCAAAGGGATATTTGGAAGCCCATAGAGGGCTATGGTGAAAAAGGAAATATCTTCCGTTCCAAACTGGAAAGAAGCTTTCTGAGAAACTGCTCTGTGTTCTGTTAATTCATCTCACAGAGTTACATCTTTCCCTTCAAGAAGCCTTTCGCTAAGGCTGTTCTTGTGGAGTTGGCAAAGGGATATTTGGAAGCCCATAGAGGGCTATGGTGAAAAAGGAAATATCTTCCGTTCAAAACTGGAAAGAAGCTTTCTGAGAAACTGCTCTGTGTTCTGTTAATTCATCTCACAGAGTTACATCTTTCCCTTCAAGAAGCCTTTCGCTAAGGCTGTTCTTGTGGAATTGGCAAAGGGATATTTGGAAGCCCATAGAGGGCTATGGTGAAAAAGGAAATATCTTCCGTTCAAAACTGGAAAGAAGCTTTCTGAGAAACTGCTCTGTGTTCTGTTAATTCATCTCACAGAGTTACATCTTTCCCTTCAAGAAGCCTTTCGCTAAGGCTGTTCTTGTGGAATTGGCAAAGGGATATTTGGAAGCCCATAGAGGGCTATGGTGAAAAAGGAAATATCTTCCGTTCAAAACTGGAAAGAAGCTTTCTGAGAAACTGCTCTGTGTTCTGTTAATTCATCTCACAGAGTTACATCTTTCCCTTCAAGAAGCCTTTCGCTAAGGCTGTTCTTGTGGAATTGGCAAAGGGATATTTGGAAGCCCATAGAGGGCTATGGTGAAAAAGGAAATATCTTCCGTTCAAAACTGGAAAGAAGCTTTCTGAGAAACTGCTCTGTGTTCTGTTAATTCATCTCACAGAGTTACATCTTTCCCTTCAAGAAGCCTTTCGCTAAGGCTGTTCTTGTGGAGTTGGCAAAGGGATATTTGGAAGCCCATAGAGGGCTATGGTGAAAAAGGAAATATCTTCCGTTCAAAACTGGAAAGAAGCTTTCTGAGAAACTGCTCTGTGTTCTGTTAATTCATCTCACAGAGTTACATCTTTCCCTTCAAGAAGCCTTTCGCTAAGGCTGTTCTTGTGGAATTGGCAAAGGGATATTTGGAAGCCCATAGAGGGCTATGGTGAAAAAGGAAATATCTTCCGTTCAAAACTGGAAAGAAGCTTTCTGAGAAACTGCTCTGTGTTCTGTTAATTCATCTCACAGAGTTACATCTTTCCCTTCAAGAAGCCTTTCGCTAAGGCTGTTCTTGTGGAATTGGCAAAGGGATATTTGGAAGCCCATAGAGGGCTACGGTGAAAAAGGAAATATCTTCCGTTCAAAACTGGAAAGAAGCTTTCTGAGAAACTGCTCTGTGTTCTGTTAATTCATCTCACAGAGTTACATCTTTCCCTTCAAGAAGCCTTTCGCTAAGGCTGTTCTTGTGGAGTTGGCAAAGGGATATTTGGAAGCCCATAGAGGGCTATGGTGAAAAAGGAAATATCTTCCGTTCAAAACTGGAAAGAAGCTTTCTGAGAAACTGCTCTGTGTTCTGTTAATTCATCTCACAGAGTTACATCTTTCCCTTCAAGAAGCCTTTCGCTAAGGCTGTTCTTGTGGAATTGGCAAAGGGATATTTGGAAGCCCATAGAGGGCTACGGTGAAAAAGGAAATATCTTCCGTTCAAAACTGGAAAGAAGCTTTCTGAGAAACTGCTCTGTGTTCTGTTAATTCATCTCACAGAGTTACATCTTTCCCTTCAAGAAGCCTTTCGCTAAGGCTGTTCTTGTGGAATTGGCAAAGGGATATTTGGAAGCCCATAGAGGGCTATGGTGAAAAAGGAAATATCTTCCGTTCAAAACTGGAAAGAAGCTTTCTGAGAAACTGCTCTGTGTTCTGTTAATTCATCTCACAGAGTTACATCTTTCCCTTCAAGAAGCCTTTCGCTAAGGCTGTTCTTGTGGAATTGGCAAAGGGATATTTGGAAGCCCATAGAGGGCTATGGTGAAAAAGGAAATATCTTCCGTTCAAAACTGGAAAGAAGCTTTCTGAGAAACTGCTCTGTGTTCTGTTAATTCATCTCACAGAGTTACATCTTTCCCTTCAAGAAGCCTTTCGCTAAGGCTGTTCTTGTGGAATTGGCAAAGGGATATTTGGAAGCCCATAGAGGGCTATGGTGAAAAAGGAAATATCTTCCGTTCAAAACTGGAAAGAAGCTTTCTGAGAAACTGCTCTGTGTCCTGTTAATTCATCTCACAGAGTTACATCTTTCCCTTCAAGAAGCCTTTCGCTAAGGCTGTTCTTGTGGAATTGGCAAAGGGATATTTGGAAGCCCATAGAGGGCTACGGTGAAAAAGGAAATATCTTCCGTTCAAAACTGGAAAGAAGCTTTCTGAGAAACTGCTCTGTGTTCTGTTAATTCATCTCACAGAGTTACATCTTTCCCTTCAAGAAGCCTTTCGCTAAGGCTGTTCTTGTGGAGTTGGCAAAGGGATATTTGGAAGCCCATAGAGGGCTATGGTGAAAAAGGAAATATCTTCCGTTCAAAACTGGAAAGAAGCTTTCTGAGAAACTGCTCTGTGTTCTGTTAATTCATCTCACAGAGTTACATCTTTCCCTTCAAGAAGCCTTTCGCTAAGGCTGTTCTTGTGGAATTGGCAAAGGGATATTTGGAAGCCCATAGAGGGCTACGGTGAAAAAGGAAATATCTTCCGTTCAAAACTGGAAAGAAGCTTTCTGAGAAACTGCTCTGTGTTCTGTTAATTCATCTCACAGAGTTACATCTTTCCCTTCAAGAAGCCTTTCGCTAAGGCTGTTCTTGTGGAATTGGCAAAGGGATATTTGGAAGCCCATAGAGGGCTATGGTGAAAAAGGAAATATCTTCCGTTCAAAACTGGAAAGAAGCTTTCTGAGAAACTGCTCTGTGTTCTGTTAATTCATCTCACAGAGTTACATCTTTCCCTTCAAGAAGCCTTTCGCTAAGGCTGTTCTTGTGGAATTGGCAAAGGGATATTTGGAAGCCCATAGAGGGCTATGGTGAAAAAGGAAATATCTTCCGTTCAAAACTGGAAAGAAGCTTTCTGAGAAACTGCTCTGTGTTCTGTTAATTCATCTCACAGAGTTACATCTTTCCCTTCAAGAAGCCTTTCGCTAAGGCTGTTCTTGTGGAATTGGCAAAGGGATATTTGGAAGCCCATAGAGGGCTATGGTGAAAAAGGAAATATCTTCCGTTCAAAACTGGAAAGAAGCTTTCTGAGAAACTGCTCTGTGTCCTGTTAATTCATCTCACAGAGTTACATCTTTCCCTTCAAGAAGCCTTTCGCTAAGGCTGTTCTTGTGGAATTGGCAAAGGGATATTTGGAAGCCCATAGAGGGCTACGGTGAAAAAGGAAATATCTTCCGTTGAAAACTGGAAAGAAGCTTTCTGAGATACTGCTCTGTGTTCTGTTAATTCATCTCACAGAGTTACATCTTTCCCTTCAAGAAGCCTTTCGCTAAGGCTGTTCTTGTGGAATTGGCAAAGGGATATTTGGAAGCCCATAGAGGGCTATGGTGAAAAAGGAAATATCTTCCGTTCCAAACTGGAAAGAAGCTTTCTGAGAAACTGCTCTGTGTTCTGTTAATTCATCTCACAGAGTTACATCTTTCCCTTCAAGAAGCCTTTCGCTAAGGCTGTTCTTGTGGAGTTGGCAAAGGGATATTTGGAAGCCCATAGAGGGCTATGGTGAAAAAGGAAATATCTTCCGTTCAAAACTGGAAAGAAGCTTTCTGAGAAACTGCTCTGTGTTCTGTTAATTCATCTCACAGAGTTACATCTTTCCCTTCAAGAAGCCTTTCGCTAAGGCTGTTCTTGTGGAATTGGCAAAGGGATATTTGGAAGCCCATAGAGGGCTATGGTGAAAAAGGAAATATCTTCCGTTCAAAACTGGAAAGAAGCTTTCTGAGAAACTGCTCTGTGTTCTGTTAATTCATCTCACAGAGTTACATCTTTCCCTTCAAGAAGCCTTTCGCTAAGGCTGTTCTTGTGGAATTGGCAAAGGGATATTTGGAAGCCCATAGAGGGCTATGGTGAAAAAGGAAATATCTTCCGTTCAAAACTGGAAAGAAGCTTTCTGAGAAACTGCTCTGTGTTCTGTTAATTCATCTCACAGAGTTACATCTTTCCCTTCAAGAAGCCTTTCGCTAAGGCTGTTCTTGTGGAATTGGCAAAGGGATATTTGGAAGCCCATAGAGGGCTATGGTGAAAAAGGAAATATCTTCCGTTCAAAACTGGAAAGAAGCTTTCTGAGAAACTGCTCTGTGTTCTGTTAATTCATCTCACAGAGTTACATCTTTCCCTTCAAGAAGCCTTTCGCTAAGGCTGTTCTTGTGGAATTGGCAAAGGGATATTTGGAAGCCCATAGAGGGCTATGGTGAAAAAGGAAATATCTTCCGTTCAAAACTGGAAAGAAGCTTTCTGAGAAACTGCTCTGTGTTCTGTTAATTCATCTCACAGAGTTACATCTTTCCCTTCAAGAAGCCTTTCGCTAAGGCTGTTCTTGTGGAATTGGCAAAGGGATATTTGGAAGCCCATAGAGGGCTATGGTGAAAAAGGAAATATCTTCCGTTCAAAACTGGAAAGAAGCTTTCTGAGAAACTGCTCTGTGTTCTGTTAATTCATCTCACAGAGTTACATCTTTCCCTTCAAGAAGCCTTTCGCTAAGGCTGTTCTTGTGGAATTGGCAAAGGGATATTTGGAAGCCCATAGAGGGCTATGGTGAAAAAGGAAATATCTTCCGTTCAAAACTGGAAAGAAGCTTTCTGAGAAACTGCTCTGTGTTCTGTTAATTCATCTCACAGAGTTACATCTTTCCCTTCAAGAAGCCTTTCGCTAAGTCTGTTCTTGTGGAATTGGCAAAGGGATATTTGGAAGCCCATAGAGGGCTATGGTGAAAAAGGAAATATCTTCCGTTCAAAACTGGAAAGAAGCTTTCTGAGAAACTGCTCTGTGTTCTGTTAATTCATCTCACAGAGTTACATCTTTCCCTTCAAGAAGCCTTTCGCTAAGGCTGTTCTTGTGGAATTGGCAAAGGGATATTTGGAAGCCCATAGAGGGCTACGGTGAAAAAGGAAATATCTTCCGTTCAAAACTGGAAAGAAGCTTTCTGAGAAACTGCTCTGTGTTCTGTTAATTCATCTCACAGAGTTACATCTTTCCCTTCAAGAAGCCTTTCGCTAAGGCTGTTCTTGTGGAATTGGCAAAGGGATATTTGGAAGCCCCTAGAGGGCTATGGTGAAAAAGGAAATATCTTCCGTTCAAAACTGGAAAGAAGCTTTCTGAGAAACTGCTCTGTGTTCTGTTAATTCATCTCACAGAGTTACATCTTTCCCTTCAAGAAGCCTTTCGCTAAGGCTGTTCTTGTGGAATTGGCAAAGGGATATTTGGAAGCCCATAGAGGGCTATGGTGAAAAAGGAAATATCTTCCGTTCAAAACTGGAAAGAAGCTTTCTGAGAAACTGCTCTGTGTTCTGTTAATTCATCTCGCAGAGTTACATCTTTCCCTTCAAGAAGCCTTTCGCTAAGGCTGTTCTTGTGGAATTGGCAAAGGGATATTTGGAAGCCCATAGAGGGCTATGGTGAAAAAGGAAATATCTTCCGTTCAAAACTGGAAAGAAGCTTTCTGAGAAACTGCTCTGTGTTCTGTTAATTCATCTCACAGAGTTACATCTTTCCCTTCAAGAAGCCTTTCGCTAAGGCTGTTCTTGTGGAATTGGCAAAGGGATATTTGGAAGCCCATAGAGGGCTACGGTGAAAAAGGAAATATCTTCCGTTCAAAACTGGAAAGAAGCTTTCTGAGAAACTGCTCTGTGTTCTGTTAATTCATCTCACAGAGTTACATCTTTCCCTTCAAGAAGCCTTTCGCTAAGGCTGTTCTTGTGGAATTGGCAAAGGGATATTTGGAAGCCCATAGAGGGCTACGGTGAAAAAGGAAATATCTTCCGTTCAAAACTGGAAAGAAGCTTTCTGAGAAACTGCTCTGTGTTCTGTTAATTCATCTCACAGAGTTACATCTTTCCCTTCAAGAAGCCTTTCGCTAAGGCTGTTCTTGTGGAGTTGGCAAGGGATATTTGGAAGCCCATAGAGGGCTATGGTGAAAAAGGAAATATCTTCCATTCAAAACTGGAAAGAAGCTTTCTGAGAAACTGCTCTGTGTTCTGTTAATTCATCTCACAGAGTTACATCTTTCCCTTCAAGAAGCCTTTCGCTAAGGCTGTTCTTGTGGAATTGGCAAAGGGATATTTGGAAGCCCATAGAGGGCTACGGTGAAAAAGGAAATATCTTCCGTTCAAAACTGGAAAGAAGCTTTCTGAGAAATTGCTCTGTGTTCTGTTAATTCATCTCACAGAGTTACATCTTTCCCTTCAAGAAGCCTTTCGCTAAGGCTGTTCTTGTGGAATTGGCAAAGGGATATTTGGAAGCCCATAGAGGGCTACGGTGAAAAAGGAAATATCTTCCGTTCAAAACTGGAAAGAAGCTTTCTGAGAAACTGCTCTGTGTTCTGTTAATTCATCTCACAGAGTTACATCTTTCCCTTCAAGAAGCCTTTCGCTAAGGCTGTTCTTGTGGAATTGGCAAAGGGATATTTGGAAGCCCATAGAGGGCTATGGTGAAAAAGGAAATATCTTCCGTTCAAAACTGGAAAGAAGCTTTCTGAGATACTGCTCTGTGTTCTGTTAATTCATCTCACAGAGTTACATCTTTCCCTTCAAGAAGCCTTTCGCTAAGGCTGTTCTTGTGGAATTGGCAAAGGGATATTTGGAAGCCCATAGAGGGCTACGGTGAAAAAGGAAATATCTTCCGTTCAAAACTGGAAAGAAGCTTTCTGAGAAACTGCTCTGTGTTCTGTTAATTCATCTCACAGAGTTACATCTTTCCCTTCAAGAAGCCTTTCGCTAAGGCTGTTCTTGTGGAATTGGCAAAGGGATATTTGGAAGCCCATAGAGGGCTATGGTGAAAAAGGAAATATCTTCCGTTCAAAACTGGAAAGAAGCTTTCTGAGAAACTGCTCTGTGTTCTGTTAATTCATCTCACAGAGTTACATCTTTCCCTTCAAGAAGCCTTTCGCTAAGGCTGTTCTTGTGGAATTGGCAAAGGGATATTTGGAAGCCCATAGAGGGCTATGGTGAAAAAGGAAATATCTTCCGTTCAAAACTGGAAAGAAGCTTTCTGAGAAACTGCTCTGTGTTCTGTTAATTCATCTCACAGAGTTACATCTTTCCCTTCAAGAAGCCTTTCGCTAAGGCTGTTCTTGTGGAATTGGCAAAGGGATATTTGGAAGCCCATAGAGGGCTATGGTGAAAAAGGAAATATCTTCCGTTCAAAACTGGAAAGAAGCTTTCTGAGAAACTGCTCTGTGTTCTGTTAATTCATCTCACAGAGTTACATCTTTCCCTTCAAGAAGCCTTTCGCTAAGGCTGTTCTTGTGGAATTGGCAAAGGGATATTTGGAAGCCCATAGAGGGCTATGGTGAAAAAGGAAATATCTTCCGTTCAAAACTGGAAAGAAGCTTTCTGAGAAACTGCTCTGTGTTCTGTTAATTCATCTCACAGAGTTACATCTTTCCCTTCAAGAAGCCTTTCGCTAAGGCTGTTCTTGTGGAATTGGCAAAGGGATATTTGGAAGCCCATAGAGGGCTACGGTGAAAAAGGAAATATCTTCCGTTCAAAACTGGAAAGAAGCTTTCTGAGAAACTGCTCTGTGTTCTGTTAATTCATCTCACAGAGTTACATCTTTCCCTTCAAGAAGCCTTTCGCTAAGGCTGTTCTTGTGGAATTGGCAAAGGGATATTTGGAAGCCCATAGAGGGCTACGGTGAAAAAGGAAATATCTTCCGTTCAAAACTGGAAAGAAGCTTTCTGAGAAACTGCTCTGTGTTCTGTTAATTCATCTCACAGAGTTACATCTTTCCCTTCAAGAAGCCTTTCGCTAAGGCTATTCTTGTGGAATTGGCAAAGGGATATTTGGAAGCCCATAGAGGGCTATGGTGAAAAAGGAAATATCTTCCGTTCAAAACTGGAAAGAAGCTTTCTGAGAAACTGCTCTGTGTTCTGTTAATTCATCTCACAGAGTTACATCTTTCCCTTCAAGAAGCCTTTCGCTAAGGCTGTTCTTGTGGAATTGGCAAGGGGATATTTGGAAGCCCATAGAGGGCTATGGTGAAAAAGGAAATATCTTCCGTTCAAAACTGGAAAGAAGCTTTCTGAGAAACTGCTCTGTGTTCTGTTAATTCATCTCACAGAGTTACATCTTTCCCTTCAAGAAGCCTTTCGCTAAGGCTGTTCTTGTGGAATTGGCAAAGGGATATTTGGGAGCCCATAGAGGGCTATGGTGAAAAAGGAAATATCTTCCGTTCAAAACTGGAAAGAAGCTTTCTGAGAAACTGCTCTGTGTTCTGTTAATTCATCTCACAGAGTTACATCTTTCCCTTCAAGAAGCCTTTCGCTAAGGCTGTTCTTGTGGAATTGGCAAAGGGATATTTGGAAGCCCATAGAGTGCTACGGTGAAAAAGGAAATATCTTCCGTTCAAAACTGGAAAGAAGCTTTCTGAGATACTGCTCTGTGTTCTGTTAATTCATCTCACAGAGTTACATCTTTCCCTTCAAGAAGCCTTTCGCTAAGGCTGTTCTTGTGGAATTGGCAAAGGGATATTTGGAAGCCCATAGAGGGCTATGGTGAAAAAGGAAATATCTTCCGTTCAAAACTGGAAAGAAGCTTTCTGAGAAACTGCTCTGTGTTCTGTTAATTCATCTCACAGAGTTACATCTTTCCCTTCAAGAAGCCTTTCGCTAAGGCTGTTCTTGTGGAATTGGCAAAGGGATATTTGGAAGCCCATAGAGGGCTATGGTGAAAAAGGAAATATCTTCCGTTCAAAACTGGAAAGAAGCTTTCTGAGAAACTGCTCTGTGTTCTGTTAATTCATCTCACAGAGTTACATCTTTCCCTTCAAGAAGCCTTTCGCTAAGGCTGTTCTTGTGGAATTGGCAAAGGGATATTTGGAAGCCCATAGAGGGCTATGGTGAAAAAGGAAATATCTTCCGTTCAAAACTGGAAAGAAGCTTTCTGAGAAACTGCTCTGTGTTCTGTTAATTCATCTCACAGAGTTACATCTTTCCCTTCAAGAAGCCTTTCGCTAAGGCTGTTCTTGTGGAGTTGGCAAAGGGATATTTGGAAGCCCATAGAGGGCTATGGTGAAAAAGGAAATATCTTCCGTTCAAAACTGGAAAGAAGCTTTCTGAGAAACTGCTCTGTGTTCTGTTAATTCATCTCACAGAGTTACATCTTTCCCTTCAAGAAGCCTTTCGCTAAGGCTGTTCTTGTGGAATTGGCAAAGGGATATTTGGAAGCCCATAGAGGGCTATGGTGAAAAAGGAAATATCTTCCGTTCAAAACTGGAAAGAAGCTTTCTGAGAAACTGCCCTGTGTTCTGTTAATTCATCTCACAGAGTTACATCTTTCCCTTCAAGAAGCCTTTCGCTAAGGCTGTTCTTGTGGAATTGGCAAAGGGATATTTGGAAGCCCATAGAGGGCTATGGTGAAAAAGGAAATATCTTCCGTTCAAAACTGGAAAGAAGCTTTCTGAGAAACTGCTCTGTGTTCTGTTAATTCATCTCACAGAGTTACATCTTTCCCTTCAAGAAGCCTTTCGCTAAGGCTGTTCTTGTGGAATTGGCAAAGGGATATTTGGAAGCCCATAGAGGGCTATGGTGAAAAAGGAAATATCTTCCGTTCAAAACTGGAAAGAAGCTTTCTGAGAAACTGCTCTGTGTTCTGTTAATTCATCTCACAGAGTTACATCTTTCCCTTCAAGAAGCCTTTCGCTAAGGCTGTTCTTGTGGAATTGGCAAAGGGATATTTGGAAGCCCATAGAGGGCTACGGTGAAAAAGGAAATATCTTCCGTTCAAAACTGGAAAGAAGCTTTCTGAGAAACTGCTCTGTGTTCTGTTAATTCATCTCACAGAGTTACATCTTTCCCTTCAAGAAGCCTTTCGCTAAGGCTGTTCTTGTGGAATTGGCAAAGGGATATTTGGAAGCCCATAGAGGGCTATGGTGAAAAAGGAAATATCTTCCGTTCAAAACTGGAAAGAAGCTTTCTGAGAAACTGCTCTGTGTTCTGTTAATTCATCTCACAGAGTTACATCTTTCCCTTCAAGAAGCCTTTCGCTAAGGCTGTTCTTGTGGAATTGGCAAAGGGATATTTGGAAGCCCATAGAGGGCTATGGTGAAAAAGGAAATATCTTCCGTTCCAAACTGGAAAGAAGCTTTCTGAGAAACTGCTCTGTGTTCTGTTAATTCATCTCACAGAGTTACATCTTTCCCTTCAAGAAGCCTTTCGCTAAGGCTGTTCTTGTGGAATTGGCAAAGGGATATTTGGAAGCCCATAGAGGGCTATGGTGAAAAAGGAAATATCTTCCGTTCAAAACTGGAAAGAAGCTTTCTGAGAAACTGCTCTGTGTTCTGTTAATTCATCTCACAGAGTTACATCTTTCCCTTCAAGAAGCCTTTCGCTAAGGCTGTTCTTGTGGAATTGGCAAAGGGATATTTGGAAGCCCATAGAGGGCTACGGTGAAAAAGGAAATATCTTCCGTTCAAAACTGGAAAGAAGCTTTCTGAGAAACTGCTCTGTGTTCTGTTAATTCATCTCACAGAGTTACATCTTTCCCTTCAAGAAGCCTTTCGCTAAGGCTGTTCTTGTGGAGTTGGCAAAGGGATATTTGGAAGCCCATAGAGGGCTATGGTGAAAAAGGAAATATCTTCCGTTCAAAACTGGAAAGAAGCTTTCTGAGAAACTGCTCTGTGTTCTGTTAATTCATCTCACAGAGTTACATCTTTCCCTTCAAGAAGCCTTTCGCTAAGGCTGTTCTTGTGGAATTGGCAAAGGGATATTTGGAAGCCCATAGAGGGCTACGGTGAAAAAGGAAATATCTTCCGTTCAAAACTGGAAAGAAGCTTTCTGAGAAACTGCTCTGTGTTCTGTTAATTCATCTCACAGAGTTACATCTTTCCCTTCAAGAAGCCTTTCGCTAAGGCTGTTCTTGTGGAATTGGCAAAGGGATATTTGGAAGCCCATAGAGGGCTATGGTGAAAAAGGAAATATCTTCCGTTCAAAACTGGAAAGAAGCTTTCTGAGAAACTGCTCTGTGTTCTGTTAATTCTTCTCACAGAGTTACATCTTTCCCTTCAAGAAGCCTTTCGCTAAGGCTGTTCTTGTGGAATTGGCAAAGGGATATTTGGAAGCCCATAGAGGGCTATGGTGAAAAAGGAAATATCTTCCGTTCAAAACTGGAAAGAAGCTTTCTGAGAAACTGCTCTGTGTTCTGTTAATTCATCTCACAGAGTTACATCTTTCCCTTCAAGAAGCCTTTCGCTAAGGCTGTTCTTGTGGAATTGGCAAAGGGATATTTGGAAGCCCATAGAGGGCTACGGTGAAAAAGGAAATATCTTCCGTTCAAAACTGGAAAGAAGCTTTCTGAGAAACTGCTCTGTGTCCTGTTAATTCATCTCACAGAGTTACATCTTTCCCTTCAAGAAGCCTTTCGCTAAGGCTGTTCTTGTGGAATTGGCAAAGGGATATTTGGAAGCCCATAGAGGGCTACGGTGAAAAAGGAAATATCTTCCGTTCAAAACTGGAAAGAAGCTTTCTGAGATACTGCTCTGTGTTCTGTTAATTCATCTCACAGAGTTACATCTTTCCCTTCAAGAAGCCTTTCGCTAAGGCTGTTCTTGTGGAATAGGCAAAGGGATATTTGGAAGCCCATAGAGGGCTATGGTGAAAAAGGAAATATCTTCCGTTCAAAACTGGAAAGAAGCTTTCTGAGAAACTGCTCTGTGTTCTGTTAATTCATCTCACAGAGTTACATCTTTCCCTTCAAGAAGCCTTTCGCTAAGGCTGTTCTTGTGGAATTGGCAAAGGGATATTTGGAAGCCCATAGAGGGCTATGGTGAAAAAGGAAATATCTTCCGTTCAAAACTGGAAAGAAGCTTTCTGAGAAACTGCTCTGTGTTCTGTTAATTCATCTCACAGAGTTACATCTTTCCCTTCAAGAAGCCTTTCGCTAAGGCTGTTCTTGTGGAATTGGCAAAGGGATATTTGGAAGCCCATAGAGGGCTATGGTGAAAAAGGAAATATCTTCCGTTCAAAACTGGAAAGAAGCTTTCTGAGAAACTGCTCTGTGTTCTGTTAATTCATCTCACAGAGTTACATCTTTCCCTTCAAGAAGCCTTTCGCTAAGGCTGTTCTTGTGGAATTGGCAAAGGGATATTTGGAAGCCCATAGAGGGCTATGGTGAAAAAGGAAATATCTTCCGTTCAAAACTGGAAAGAAGCTTTCTGAGAAACTGCTCTGTGTTCTGTTAATTCATCTCACAGAGTTACATCTTTCCCTTCAAGAAGCCTTTCGCTAAGGCTGTTCTTGTGGAATTGGCAAAGGGATATTTGGAAGCCCATAGAGGGCTATGGTGAAAAAGGAAATATCTTCCGTTCAAAACTGGAAAGAAGCTTTCTGAGAAACTGCTCTGTGTTCTGTTAATTCATCTCACAGAGTTACATCTTTCCCTTCAAGAAGCCTTTCGCTAAGGCTGTTCTTGTGGAATTGGCAAAGGGATATTTGGAAGCCCATAGAGGGCTATGGTGAAAAAGGAAATATCTTCCGTTCAAAACTGGAAAGAAGCTTTCTGAGAAACTGCTCTGTGTTCTGTTAATTCATCTCACAGAGTTACATCTTTCCCTTCAAGAAGCCTTTCGCTAAGTCTGTTCTTGTGGAATTGGCAAAGGGATATTTGGAAGCCCATAGAGGGCTATGGTGAAAAAGGAAATATCTTCCGTTCAAAACTGGAAAGAAGCTTTCTGAGAAACTGCTCTGTGTTCTGTTAATTCATCTCACAGAGTTACATCTTTCCCTTCAAGAAGCCTTTCGCTAAGGCTGTTCTTGTGGAATTGGCAAAGGGATATTTGGAAGCCCATAGAGGGCTACGGTGAAAAAGGAAATATCTTCCGTTCAAAACTGGAAAGAAGCTTTCTGAGAAACTGCTCTGTGTTCTGTTAATTCATCTCACAGAGTTACATCTTTCCCTTCAAGAAGCCTTTCGCTAAGGCTGTTCTTGTGGAATTGGCAAAGGGATATTTGGAAGCCCCTAGAGGGCTATGGTGAAAAAGGAAATATCTTCCGTTCAAAACTGGAAAGAAGCTTTCTGAGAAACTGCTCTGTGTTCTGTTAATTCATCTCACAGAGTTACATCTTTCCCTTCAAGAAGCCTTTCGCTAAGGCTGTTCTTGTGGAATTGGCAAAGGGATATTTGGAAGCCCATAGAGGGCTATGGTGAAAAAGGAAATATCTTCCGTTCAAAACTGGAAAGAAGCTTTCTGAGAAACTGCTCTGTGTTCTGTTAATTCATCTCGCAGAGTTACATCTTTCCCTTCAAGAAGCCTTTCGCTAAGGCTGTTCTTGTGGAATTGGCAAAGGGATATTTGGAAGCCCATAGAGGGCTATGGTGAAAAAGGAAATATCTTCCGTTCAAAACTGGAAAGAAGCTTTCTGAGAAACTGCTCTGTGTTCTGTTAATTCATCTCACAGAGTTACATCTTTCCCTTCAAGAAGCCTTTCGCTAAGGCTGTTCTTGTGGAATTGGCAAAGGGATATTTGGAAGCCCATAGAGGGCTACGGTGAAAAAGGAAATATCTTCCGTTCAAAACTGGAAAGAAGCTTTCTGAGAAACTGCTCTGTGTTCTGTTAATTCATCTCACAGAGTTACATCTTTCCCTTCAAGAAGCCTTTCGCTAAGGCTGTTCTTGTGGAATTGGCAAAGGGATATTTGGAAGCCCATAGAGGGCTACGGTGAAAAAGGAAATATCTTCCGTTCAAAACTGGAAAGAAGCTTTCTGAGAAACTGCTCTGTGTTCTGTTAATTCATCTCACAGAGTTACATCTTTCCCTTCAAGAAGCCTTTCGCTAAGGCTGTTCTTGTGGAGTTGGCAAGGGATATTTGGAAGCCCATAGAGGGCTATGGTGAAAAAGGAAATATCTTCCATTCAAAACTGGAAAGAAGCTTTCTGAGAAACTGCTCTGTGTTCTGTTAATTCATCTCACAGAGTTACATCTTTCCCTTCAAGAAGCCTTTCGCTAAGGCTGTTCTTGTGGAATTGGCAAAGGGATATTTGGAAGCCCATAGAGGGCTACGGTGAAAAAGGAAATATCTTCCGTTCAAAACTGGAAAGAAGCTTTCTGAGAAATTGCTCTGTGTTCTGTTAATTCATCTCACAGAGTTACATCTTTCCCTTCAAGAAGCCTTTCGCTAAGGCTGTTCTTGTGGAATTGGCAAAGGGATATTTGGAAGCCCATAGAGGGCTACGGTGAAAAAGGAAATATCTTCCGTTCAAAACTGGAAAGAAGCTTTCTGAGAAACTGCTCTGTGTTCTGTTAATTCATCTCACAGAGTTACATCTTTCCCTTCAAGAAGCCTTTCGCTAAGGCTGTTCTTGTGGAATTGGCAAAGGGATATTTGGAAGCCCATAGAGGGCTATGGTGAAAAAGGAAATATCTTCCGTTCAAAACTGGAAAGAAGCTTTCTGAGATACTGCTCTGTGTTCTGTTAATTCATCTCACAGAGTTACATCTTTCCCTTCAAGAAGCCTTTCGCTAAGGCTGTTCTTGTGGAATTGGCAAAGGGATATTTGGAAGCCCATAGAGGGCTACGGTGAAAAAGGAAATATCTTCCGTTCAAAACTGGAAAGAAGCTTTCTGAGAAACTGCTCTGTGTTCTGTTAATTCATCTCACAGAGTTACATCTTTCCCTTCAAGAAGCCTTTCGCTAAGGCTGTTCTTGTGGAATTGGCAAAGGGATATTTGGAAGCCCATAGAGGGCTATGGTGAAAAAGGAAATATCTTCCGTTCAAAACTGGAAAGAAGCTTTCTGAGAAACTGCTCTGTGTTCTGTTAATTCATCTCACAGAGTTACATCTTTCCCTTCAAGAAGCCTTTCGCTAAGGCTGTTCTTGTGGAATTGGCAAAGGGATATTTGGAAGCCCATAGAGGGCTATGGTGAAAAAGGAAATATCTTCCGTTCAAAACTGGAAAGAAGCTTTCTGAGAAACTGCTCTGTGTTCTGTTAATTCATCTCACAGAGTTACATCTTTCCCTTCAAGAAGCCTTTCGCTAAGGCTGTTCTTGTGGAATTGGCAAAGGGATATTTGGAAGCCCATAGAGGGCTATGGTGAAAAAGGAAATATCTTCCGTTCAAAACTGGAAAGAAGCTTTCTGAGAAACTGCTCTGTGTTCTGTTAATTCATCTCACAGAGTTACATCTTTCCCTTCAAGAAGCCTTTCGCTAAGGCTGTTCTTGTGGAATTGGCAAAGGGATATTTGGAAGCCCATAGAGGGCTATGGTGAAAAAGGAAATATCTTCCGTTCAAAACTGGAAAGAAGCTTTCTGAGAAACTGCTCTGTGTTCTGTTAATTCATCTCACAGAGTTACATCTTTCCCTTCAAGAAGCCTTTCGCTAAGGCTGTTCTTGTGGAATTGGCAAAGGGATATTTGGAAGCCCATAGAGGGCTACGGTGAAAAAGGAAATATCTTCCGTTCAAAACTGGAAAGAAGCTTTCTGAGAAACTGCTCTGTGTTCTGTTAATTCATCTCACAGAGTTACATCTTTCCCTTCAAGAAGCCTTTCGCTAAGGCTGTTCTTGTGGAATTGGCAAAGGGATATTTGGAAGCCCATAGAGGGCTACGGTGAAAAAGGAAATATCTTCCGTTCCAAACTGGAAAGAAGCTTTCTGAGAAACTGCTCTGTGTTCTGTTAATTCATCTCACAGAGTTACATCTTTCCCTTCAAGAAGCCTTTCGCTAAGGCTATTCTTGTGGAATTGGCAAAGGGATATTTGGAAGCCCATAGAGGGCTATGGTGAAAAAGGAAATATCTTCCGTTCAAAACTGGAAAGAAGCTTTCTGAGAAACTGCTCTGTGTTCTGTTAATTCATCTCACAGAGTTACATCTTTCCCTTCAAGAAGCCTTTCGCTAAGGCTGTTCTTGTGGAATTGGCAAGGGGATATTTGGAAGCCCTTAGAGGGCTATGGTGAAAAAGGAAATATCTTCCGTTCAAAACTGGAAAGAAGCTTTCTGAGAAACTGCTCTGTGTTCTGTTAATTCATCTCACAGAGTTACATCTTTCCCTTCAAGAAGCCTTTCGCTAAGGCTGTTCTTGTGGAATTGGCAAAGGGATATTTGGGAGCCCATAGAGGGCTATGGTGAAAAAGGAAATATCTTCCGTTCAAAACTGGAAAGAAGCTTTCTGAGAAACTGCTCTGTGTTCTGTTAATTCATCTCACAGAGTTACATCTTTCCCTTCAAGAAGCCTTTCGCTAAGGCTGTTCTTGTGGAATTGGCAAAGGGATATTTGGAAGCCCATAGAGTGCTACGGTGAAAAAGGAAATATCTTCCGTTCAAAACTGGAAAGAAGCTTTCTGAGATACTGCTCTGTGTTCTGTTAATTCATCTCACAGAGTTACATCTTTCCCTTCAAGAAGCCTTTCGCTAAGGCTGTTCTTGTGGAATTGGCAAAGGGATATTTGGAAGCCCATAGAGGGCTATGGTGAAAAAGGAAATATCTTCCGTTCAAAACTGGAAAGAAGCTTTCTGAGAAACTGCTCTGTGTTCTGTTAATTCATCTCACAGAGTTACATCTTTCCCTTCAAGAAGCCTTTCGCTAAGGCTGTTCTTGTGGAATTGGCAAAGGGATATTTGGAAGCCCATAGAGGGCTATGGTGAAAAAGGAAATATCTTCCGTTCAAAACTGGAAAGAAGCTTTCTGAGAAACTGCTCTGTGTTCTGTTAATTCATCTCACAGAGTTACATCTTTCCCTTCAAGAAGCCTTTCGCTAAGGCTGTTCTTGTGGAATTGGCAAAGGGATATTTGGAAGCCCATAGAGGGCTATGGTGAAAAAGGAAATATCTTCCGTTCAAAACTGGAAAGAAGCTTTCTGAGAAACTGCTCTGTGTTCTGTTAATTCATCTCACAGAGTTACATCTTTCCCTTCAAGAAGCCTTTCGCTAAGGCTGTTCTTGTGGAGTTGGCAAAGGGATATTTGGAAGCCCATAGAGGGCTATGGTGAAAAAGGAAATATCTTCCGTTCAAAACTGGAAAGAAGCTTTCTGAGAAACTGCTCTGTGTTCTCTTAATTCATCTCACAGAGTTACATCTTTCCCTTCAAGAAGCCTTTCGCTAAGGCTGTTCTTGTGGAATTGGCAAAGGGATATTTGGAAGCCCATAGAGGGCTATGGTGAAAAAGGAAATATCTTCCGTTCAAAACTGGAAAGAAGCTTTCTGAGAAACTGCCCTGTGTTCTGTTAATTCATCTCACAGAGTTACATCTTTCCCTTCAAGAAGCCTTTCGCTAAGGCTGTTCTTGTGGAATTGGCAAAGGGATATTTGGAAGCCCATAGAGGGCTATGGTGAAAAAGGAAATATCTTCCGTTCAAAACTGGAAAGAAGCTTTCTGAGAAACTGCTCTGTGTTCTGTTAATTCATCTCACAGAGTTACATCTTTCCCTTCAAGAAGCCTTTCGCTAAGGCTGTTCTTGTGGAATTGGCAAAGGGATATTTGGAAGCCCATAGAGGGCTATGGTGAAAAAGGAAATATCTTCCGTTCAAAACTGGAAAGAAGCTTTCTGAGAAACTGCTCTGTGTTCTGTTAATTCATCTCACAGAGTTACATCTTTCCCTTCAAGAAGCCTTTCGCTAAGGCTGTTCTTGTGGAATTGGCAAAGGGATATTTGGAAGCCCATAGAGGGCTACGGTGAAAAAGGAAATATCTTCCGTTCAAAACTGGAAAGAAGCTTTCTGAGAAACTGCTCTGTGTTCTGTTAATTCATCTCACAGAGTTACATCTTTCCCTTCAAGAAGCCTTTCGCTAAGGCTGTTCTTGTGGAATTGGCAAAGGGATATTTGGAAGCCCATAGAGGGCTATGGTGAAAAAGGAAATATCTTCCGTTCAAAACTGGAAAGAAGCTTTCTGAGAAACTGCTCTGTGTTCTGTTAATTCATCTCACAGAGTTACATCTTTCCCTTCAAGAAGCCTTTCGCTAAGGCTGTTCTTGTGGAATTGGCAAAGGGATATTTGGAAGCCCATAGAGGGCTATGGTGAAAAAGGAAATATCTTCCGTTCCAAACTGGAAAGAAGCTTTCTGAGAAACTGCTCTGTGTTCTGTTAATTCATCTCACAGAGTTACATCTTTCCCTTCAAGAAGCCTTTCGCTAAGGCTGTTCTTGTGGAATTGGCAAAGGGATATTTGGAAGCCCATAGAGGGCTATGGTGAAAAAGGAAATATCTTCCGTTCAAAACTGGAAAGAAGCTTTCTGAGAAACTGCTCTGTGTTCTGTTAATTCATCTCACAGAGTTACATCTTTCCCTTCAAGAAGCCTTTCGCTAAGGCTGTTCTTGTGGAATTGGCAAAGGGATATTTGGAAGCCCATAGAGGGCTACGGTGAAAAAGGAAATATCTTCCGTTCAAAACTGGAAAGAAGCTTTCTGAGAAACTGCTCTGTGTTCTGTTAATTCATCTCACAGAGTTACATCTTTCCCTTCAAGAAGCCTTTCGCTAAGGCTGTTCTTGTGGAGTTGGCAAAGGGATATTTGGAAGCCCATAGAGGGCTATGGTGAAAAAGGAAATATCTTCCGTTCAAAACTGGAAAGAAGCTTTCTGAGAAACTGCTCTGTGTTCTGTTAATTCATCTCACAGAGTTACATCTTTCCCTTCAAGAAGCCTTTCGCTAAGGCTGTTCTTGTGGAATTGGCAAAGGGATATTTGGAAGCCCATAGAGGGCTACGGTGAAAAAGGAAATATCTTCCGTTCAAAACTGGAAAGAAGCTTTCTGAGAAACTGCTCTGTGTTCTGTTAATTCATCTCACAGAGTTACATCTTTCCCTTCAAGAAGCCTTTCGCTAAGGCTGTTCTTGTGGAATTGGCAAAGGGATATTTGGAAGCCCATAGAGGGCTATGGTGAAAAAGGAAATATCTTCCGTTCAAAACTGGAAAGAAGCTTTCTGAGAAACTGCTCTGTGTTCTGTTAATTCTTCTCACAGAGTTACATCTTTCCCTTCAAGAAGCCTTTCGCTAAGGCTGTTCTTGTGGAATTGGCAAAGGGATATTTGGAAGCCCATAGAGGGCTATGGTGAAAAAGGAAATATCTTCCGTTCAAAACTGGAAAGAAGCTTTCTGAGAAACTGCTCTGTGTTCTGTTAATTCATCTCACAGAGTTACATCTTTCCCTTCAAGAAGCCTTTCGCTAAGGCTGTTCTTGTGGAATTGGCAAAGGGATATTTGGAAGCCCATAGAGGGCTACGGTGAAAAAGGAAATATCTTCCGTTCAAAACTGGAAAGAAGCTTTCTGAGAAACTGCTCTGTGTCCTGTTAATTCATCTCACAGAGTTACATCTTTCCCTTCAAGAAGCCTTTCGCTAAGGCTGTTCTTGTGGAATTGGCAAAGGGATATTTGGAAGCCCATAGAGGGCTACGGTGAAAAAGGAAATATCTTCCGTTCAAAACTGGAAAGAAGCTTTCTGAGATACTGCTCTGTGTTCTGTTAATTCATCTCACAGAGTTACATCTTTCCCTTCAAGAAGCCTTTCGCTAAGGCTGTTCTTGTGGAATTGGCAAAGGGATATTTGGAAGCCCATAGAGGGCTATGGTGAAAAAGGAAATATCTTCCGTTCAAAACTGGAAAGAAGCTTTCTGAGAAACTGCTCTGTGTTCTGTTAATTCATCTCACAGAGTTACATCTTTCCCTTCAAGAAGCCTTTCGCTAAGGCTGTTCTTGTGGAATTGGCAAAGGGATATTTGGAAGCCCATAGAGGGCTATGGTGAAAAAGGAAATATCTTCCGTTCAAAACTGGAAAGAAGCTTTCTGAGAAACTGCTCTGTGTTCTGTTAATTCATCTCACAGAGTTACATCTTTCCCTTCAAGAAGCCTTTCGCTAAGGCTGTTCTTGTGGAATTGGCAAAGGGATATTTGGAAGCCCATAGAGGGCTACGGTGAAAAAGGAAATATCTTCCGTTCAAAACTGGAAAGAAGCTTTCTGAGAAACTGCTCTGTGTCCTGTTAATTCATCTCACAGAGTTACATCTTTCCCTTCAAGAAGCCTTTCGCTAAGGCTGTTCTTGTGGAATTGGCAAAGGGATATTTGGAAGCCCATAGAGGGCTACGGTGAAAAAGGAAATATCTTCCGTTCAAAACTGGAAAGAAGCTTTCTGAGAAACTGCTCTGTGTTCTGTTAATTCATCTCACAGAGTTACATCTTTCCCTTCAAGAAGCCTTTCGCTAAGGCTGTTCTTGTGGAATTGGCAAAGGGATATTTGGAAGCCCATAGAGGGCTATGGTGAAAAAGGAAATATCTTCCGTTCCAAACTGGAAAGAAGCTTTCTGAGAAACTGCTCTGTGTTCTAGTTAATTCACCTCACAGAGTTACATCTTTCCCTTCAAGAAGCCTTTCGCTAAGGCTGTTCTTGTGGAGTTGGCAAAGGGATATTTGGAAGCCCATAGAGGGCTATGGTGAAAAAGGAAATATCTTCCGTTCAAAACTGGAAAGAAGCTTTCTGAGAAACTGCTCTGTGTTCTGTTAATTCATCTCACAGAGTTACATCTTTCCCTTCAAGAAGCCTTTCGCTAAGGCTGTTCTTGTGGAATTGGCAAAGGGATATTTGGAAGCCCATAGAGGGCTATGGTGAAAAAGGAAATATCTTCCGTTCAAAACTGGAAAGAAGCTTTCTGAGAAACTGCTCTGTGTTCTGTTAATTCATCTCACAGAGTTACATCTTTCCCTTCAAGAAGCCTTTCGCTAAGGCTGTTCTTGTGGAATTGGCAAAGGGATATTTGGAAGCCCATAGAGGGCTATGGTGAAAAAGGAAATATCTTCCGTTCAAAACTGGAAAGAAGCTTTCTGAGAAACTGCTCTGTGTTCTGTTAATTCATCTCACAGAGTTACATCTTTCCCTTCAAGAAGCCTTTCGCTAAGGCTGTTCTTGTGGAATTGGCAAAGGGATATTTGGAAGCCCATAGAGGGCTATGGTGAAAAAGGAAATATCTTCCGTTCAAAACTGGAAAGAAGCTTTCTGAGAAACTGCTCTGTGTTCTGTTAATTCATCTCACAGAGTTACATCTTTCCCTTCAAGAAGCCTTTCGCTAAGGCTGTTCTTGTGGAGTTGGCAAAGGGATATTTGGAAGCCCATAGAGGGCTATGGTGAAAAAGGAAATATCTTCCGTTCAAAACTGGAAAGAAGCTTTCTGAGAAACTGCTCTGTGTTCTGTTAATTCATCTCACAGAGTTACATCTTTCCCTTCAAGAAGCCTTTCGCTAAGGCTGTTCTTGTGGAATTGGCAAAGGGATATTTGGAAGCCCATAGAGGGCTATGGTGAAAAAGGAAATATCTTCCGTTCAAAACTGGAAAGAAGCTTTCTGAGAAACTGCTCTGTGTTCTGTTAATTCATCTCACAGAGTTACATCTTTCCCTTCAAGAAGCCTTTCGCTAAGGCTGTTCTTGTGGAATTGGCAAAGGGATATTTGGAAGCCCATACAGGGCTATGGTGAAAAAGGAAATATCTTCCGTTCAAAACTGGAAAGAAGCTTTCTGAGAAACTGCTCTGTGTTCTGTTAATTCATCTCACAGAGTTACATCTTTCCCTTCAAGAAGCCTTTCGCTAAGGCTGTTCTTGTGGAATTGGCAAAGGGATATTTGGAAGCCCATAGATGGCTACGGTGAAAAAGGAAATATCTTCCGTTCAAAACTGGAAAGAAGCTTTCTGAGAAACTGCTCTGTGTTCTGTTAATTCATCTCACAGAGTTACATCTTTCCCTTCAAGAAGCCTTTCGCTAAGGCTGTTCTTGTGGAATTGGCAAAGGGATATTTGGAAGCCCATAGAGGGCTACGGTGAAAAAGGAAATATCTTCCGTTCAAAACTGGAAAGAAGCTTTCTGAGAAACTGCTCTGTGTTCTGTTAATTCATCTCACAGAGTTACATCTTTCCCTTCAAGAAGCCTTTCGCTAAGGCTGTTCTTGTGGAGTTGGCAAAGGGATATTTGGAAGCCCATAGAGGGCTATGGTGAAAAAGGAAATATCTTCCATTCAAAACTGGAAAGAAGCTTTCTGAGAAACTGCTCTGTGTTCTGTTAATTCATCTCACAGAGTTACATCTTTCCCTTCAAGAAGCCTTTCGCTAAGGCTGTTCTTGTGGAATTGGCAAAGGGATATTTGGAAGCCCATAGAGGGCTATGGTGAAAAAGGAAATATCTTCCGTTCAAAACTGGAAAGAAGCTTTCTGAGAAACTGCTCTGTGTTCTGTTAATTCATCTCACAGAGTTACATCTTTCCCTTCAAGAAGCCTTTCGCTAAGGCTGTTCTTGTGGAATTGGCAAAGGGATATTTGGAAGCCCATAGAGGGCTATGGTGAAAAAGGAAATATCTTCCGTTCAAAACTGGAAAGAAGCTTTCTGAGAAACTGCTCTGTGTTCTGTTAATTCATCTCACAGAGTTACATCTTTCCCTTCAAGAAGCCTTTCGCTAAGGCTGTTCTTGTGGAATTGGCAAAGGGATATTTGGAAGCCCATAGAGGGCTACGGTGAAAAAGGAAATATCTTCCGTTCAAAACTGGAAAGAAGCTTTCTGAGAAACTGCTCTGTGTTCTGTTAATTCATCTCACAGAGTTACATCTTTCCCTTCAAGAAGCCTTTCGCTAAGGCTGTTCTTGTGGAATTGGCAAAGGGATATTTGGAAGCCCATAGAGGGCTACGGTGAAAAAGGAAATATCTTCCGTTCCAAACTGGAAAGAAGCTTTCTGAGAAACTGCTCTGTGTTCTGTTAATTCATCTCACAGAGTTACATCTTTCCCTTCAAGAAGCCTTTCGCTAAGGCTATTCTTGTGGAATTGGCAAAGGGATATTTGGAAGCCCATAGAGGGCTATGGTGAAAAAGGAAATATCTTCCGTTCAAAACTGGAAAGAAGCTTTCTGAGAAACTGCTCTGTGTTCTGTTAATTCATCTCACAGAGTTACATCTTTCCCTTCAAGAAGCCTTTCGCTAAGGCTGTTCTTGTGGAATTGGCAAGGGGATATTTGGAAGCCCATAGAGGGCTATGGTGAAAAAGGAAATATCTTCCGTTCAAAACTGGAAAGAAGCTTTCTGAGAAACTGCTCTGTGTTCTGTTAATTCATCTCACAGAGTTACATCTTTCCCTTCAAGAAGCCTTTCGCTAAGGCTGTTCTTGTGGAATTGGCAAAGGGATATTTGGGAGCCCATAGAGGGCTATGGTGAAAAAGGAAATATCTTCCGTTCAAAACTGGAAAGAAGCTTTCTGAGAAACTGCTCTGTGTTCTGTTAATTCATCTCACAGAGTTACATCTTTCCCTTCAAGAAGCCTTTCGCTAAGGCTGTTCTTGTGGAATTGGCAAAGGGATATTTGGAAGCCCATAGAGTGCTACGGTGAAAAAGGAAATATCTTCCGTTCAAAACTGGAAAGAAGCTTTCTGAGATACTGCTCTGTGTTCTGTTAATTCATCTCACAGAGTTACATCTTTCCCTTCAAGAAGCCTTTCGCTAAGGCTGTTCTTGTGGAATTGGCAAAGGGATATTTGGAAGCCCATAGAGGGCTATGGTGAAAAAGGAAATATCTTCCGTTCAAAACTGGAAAGAAGCTTTCTGAGAAACTGCTCTGTGTTCTGTTAATTCATCTCACAGAGTTACATCTTTCCCTTCAAGAAGCCTTTCGCTAAGGCTGTTCTTGTGGAATTGGCAAAGGGATATTTGGAAGCCCATAGAGGGCTATGGTGAAAAAGGAAATATCTTCCGTTCAAAACTGGAAAGAAGCTTTCTGAGAAACTGCTCTGTGTTCTGTTAATTCATCTCACAGAGTTACATCTTTCCCTTCAAGAAGCCTTTCGCTAAGGCTGTTCTTGTGGAATTGGCAAAGGGATATTTGGAAGCCCATAGAGGGCTATGGTGAAAAAGGAAATATCTTCCGTTCAAAACTGGAAAGAAGCTTTCTGAGAAACTGCTCTGTGTTCTGTTAATTCATCTCACAGAGTTACATCTTTCCCTTCAAGAAGCCTTTCGCTAAGGCTGTTCTTGTGGAGTTGGCAAAGGGATATTTGGAAGCCCATAGAGGGCTATGGTGAAAAAGGAAATATCTTCCGTTCAAAACTGGAAAGAAGCTTTCTGAGAAACTGCTCTGTGTTCTGTTAATTCATCTCACAGAGTTACATCTTTCGCTTCAAGAAGCCTTTCGCTAAGGCTGTTCTTGTGGAATTGGCAAAGGGATATTTGGAAGCCCATAGAGGGCTATGGTGAAAAAGGAAATATCTTCCGTTCAAAACTGGAAAGAAGCTTTCTGAGAAACTGCCCTGTGTTCTGTTAATTCATCTCACAGAGTTACATCTTTCCCTTCAAGAAGCCTTTCGCTAAGGCTGTTCTTGTGGAATTGGCAAAGGGATATTTGGAAGCCCATAGAGGGCTATGGTGAAAAAGGAAATATCTTCCGTTCAAAACTGGAAAGAAGCTTTCTGAGAAACTGCTCTGTGTTCTGTTAATTCATCTCACAGAGTTACATCTTTCCCTTCAAGAAGCCTTTCGCTAAGGCTGTTCTTGTGGAATTGGCAAAGGGATATTTGGAAGCCCATAGAGGGCTATGGTGAAAAAGGAAATATCTTCCGTTCAAAACTGGAAAGAAGCTTTCTGAGAAACTGCTCTGTGTTCTGTTAATTCATCTCACAGAGTTACATCTTTCCCTTCAAGAAGCCTTTCGCTAAGGCTGTTCTTGTGGAATTGGCAAAGGGATATTTGGAAGCCCATAGAGGGCTACGGTGAAAAAGGAAATATCTTCCGTTCAAAACTGGAAAGAAGCTTTCTGAGAAACTGCTCTGTGTTCTGTTAATTCATCTCACAGAGTTACATCTTTCCCTTCAAGAAGCCTTTCGCTAAGGCTGTTCTTGTGGAATTGGCAAAGGGATATTTGGAAGCCCATAGAGGGCTATGGTGAAAAAGGAAATATCTTCCGTTCAAAACTGGAAAGAAGCTTTCTGAGAAACTGCTCTGTGTTCTGTTAATTCATCTCACAGAGTTACATCTTTCCCTTCAAGAAGCCTTTCGCTAAGGCTGTTCTTGTGGAATTGGCAAAGGGATATTTGGAAGCCCATAGAGGGCTATGGTGAAAAAGGAAATATCTTCCGTTCCAAACTGGAAAGAAGCTTTCTGAGAAACTGCTCTGTGTTCTGTTAATTCATCTCACAGAGTTACATCTTTCCCTTCAAGAAGCCTTTCGCTAAGGCTGTTCTTGTGGAATTGGCAAAGGGATATTTGGAAGCCCATAGAGGGCTATGGTGAAAAAGGAAATATCTTCCGTTCAAAACTGGAAAGAAGCTTTCTGAGAAACTGCTCTGTGTTCTGTTAATTCATCTCACAGAGTTACATCTTTCCCTTCAAGAAGCCTTTCGCTAAGGCTGTTCTTGTGGAATTGGCAAAGGGATATTTGGAAGCCCATAGAGGGCTACGGTGAAAAAGGAAATATCTTCCGTTCAAAACTGGAAAGAAGCTTTCTGAGAAACTGCTCTGTGTTCTGTTAATTCATCTCACAGAGTTACATCTTTCCCTTCAAGAAGCCTTTCGCTAAGGCTGTTCTTGTGGAGTTGGCAAAGGGATATTTGGAAGCCCATAGAGGGCTATGGTGAAAAAGGAAATATCTTCCGTTCAAAACTGGAAAGAAGCTTTCTGAGAAACTGCTCTGTGTTCTGTTAATTCATCTCACAGAGTTACATCTTTCCCTTCAAGAAGCCTTTCGCTAAGGCTGTTCTTGTGGAATTGGCAAAGGGATATTTGGAAGCCCATAGAGGGCTACGGTGAAAAAGGAAATATCTTCCGTTCAAAACTGGAAAGAAGCTTTCTGAGAAACTGCTCTGTGTTCTGTTAATTCATCTCACAGAGTTACATCTTTCCCTTCAAGAAGCCTTTCGCTAAGGCTGTTCTTGTGGAATTGGCAAAGGGATATTTGGAAGCCCATAGAGGGCTATGGTGAAAAAGGAAATATCTTCCGTTCAAAACTGGAAAGAAGCTTTCTGAGAAACTGCTCTGTGTTCTGTTAATTCTTCTCACAGAGTTACATCTTTCCCTTCAAGAAGCCTTTCGCTAAGGCTGTTCTTGTGGAATTGGCAAAGGGATATTTGGAAGCCCATAGAGGGCTATGGTGAAAAAGGAAATATCTTCCGTTCAAAACTGGAAAGAAGCTTTCTGAGAAACTGCTCTGTGTTCTGTTAATTCATCTCACAGAGTTACATCTTTCCCTTCAAGAAGCCTTTCGCTAAGGCTGTTCTTGTGGAATTGGCAAAGGGATATTTGGAAGCCCATAGAGGGCTACGGTGAAAAAGGAAATATCTTCCGTTCAAAACTGGAAAGAAGCTTTCTGAGAAACTGCTCTGTGTCCTGTTAATTCATCTCACAGAGTTACATCTTTCCCTTCAAGAAGCCTTTCGCTAAGGCTGTTCTTGTGGAATTGGCAAAGGGATATTTGGAAGCCCATAGAGGGCTACGGTGAAAAAGGAAATATCTTCCGTTCAAAACTGGAAAGAAGCTTTCTGAGATACTGCTCTGTGTTCTGTTAATTCATCTCACAGAGTTACATCTTTCCCTTCAAGAAGCCTTTCGCTAAGGCTGTTCTTGTGGAATTGGCAAAGGGATATTTGGAAGCCCATAGAGGGCTATGGTGAAAAAGGAAATATCTTCCGTTCAAAACTGGAAAGAAGCTTTCTGAGAAACTGCTCTGTGTTCTGTTAATTCATCTCACAGAGTTACATCTTTCCCTTCAAGAAGCCTTTCGCTAAGGCTGTTCTTGTGGAATTGGCAAAGGGATATTTGGAAGCCCATAGAGGGCTATGGTGAAAAAGGAAATATCTTCCGTTCAAAACTGGAAAGAAGCTTTCTGAGAAACTGCTCTGTGTTCTGTTAATTCATCTCACAGAGTTACATCTTTCCCTTCAAGAAGCCTTTCGCTAAGGCTGTTCTTGTGGAATTGGCAAAGGGATATTTGGAAGCCCATAGAGGGCTACGGTGAAAAAGGAAATATCTTCCGTTCAAAACTGGAAAGAAGCTTTCTGAGAAACTGCTCTGTGTCCTGTTAATTCATCTCACAGAGTTACATCTTTCCCTTCAAGAAGCCTTTCGCTAAGGCTGTTCTTGTGGAATTGGCAAAGGGATATTTGGAAGCCCATAGAGGGCTACGGTGAAAAAGGAAATATCTTCCGTTCAAAACTGGAAAGAAGCTTTCTGAGAAACTGCTCTGTGTTCTGTTAATTCATCTCACAGAGTTACATCTTTCCCTTCAAGAAGCCTTTCGCTAAGGCTGTTCTTGTGGAATTGGCAAAGGGATATTTGGAAGCCCATAGAGGGCTATGGTGAAAAAGGAAATATCTTCCGTTCCAAACTGGAAAGAAGCTTTCTGAGAAACTGCTCTGTGTTCTAGTTAATTCATCTCACAGAGTTACATCTTTCCCTTCAAGAAGCCTTTCGCTAAGGCTGTTCTTGTGGAGTTGGCAAAGGGATATTTGGAAGCCCATAGAGGGCTATGGTGAAAAAGGAAATATCTTCCGTTCAAAACTGGAAAGAAGCTTTCTGAGAAACTGCTCTGTGTTCTGTTAATTCATCTCACAGAGTTACATCTTTCCCTTCAAGAAGCCTTTCGCTAAGGCTGTTCTTGTGGAATTGGCAAAGGGATATTTGGAAGCCCATAGAGGGCTATGGTGAAAAAGGAAATATCTTCCGTTCAAAACTGGAAAGAAGCTTTCTGAGAAACTGCTCTGTGTTCTGTTAATTCATCTCACAGAGTTACATCTTTCCCTTCAAGAAGCCTTTCGCTAAGGCTGTTCTTGTGGAATTGGCAAAGGGATATTTGGAAGCCCATAGAGGGCTATGGTGAAAAAGGAAATATCTTCCGTTCAAAACTGGAAAGAAGCTTTCTGAGAAACTGCTCTGTGTTCTGTTAATTCATCTCACAGAGTTACATCTTTCCCTTCAAGAAGCCTTTCGCTAAGGCTGTTCTTGTGGAATTGGCAAAGGGATATTTGGAAGCCCATAGAGGGCTATGGTGAAAAAGGAAATATCTTCCGTTCAAAACTGGAAAGAAGCTTTCTGAGAAACTGCTCTGTGTTCTGTTAATTCATCTCACAGAGTTACATCTTTCCCTTCAAGAAGCCTTTCGCTAAGGCTGTTCTTGTGGAGTTGGCAAAGGGATATTTGGAAGCCCATAGAGGGCTATGGTGAAAAAGGAAATATCTTCCGTTCAAAACTGGAAAGAAGCTTTCTGAGAAACTGCTCTGTGTTCTGTTAATTCATCTCACAGAGTTACATCTTTCCCTTCAAGAAGCCTTTCGCTAAGGCTGTTCTTGTGGAATTGGCAAAGGGATATTTGGAAGCCCATAGAGGGCTATGGTGAAAAAGGAAATATCTTCCGTTCAAAACTGGAAAGAAGCTTTCTGAGAAACTGCTCTGTGTTCTGTTAATTCATCTCACAGAGTTACATCTTTCCCTTCAAGAAGCCTTTCGCTAAGGCTGTTCTTGTGGAATTGGCAAAGGGATATTTGGAAGCCCATACAGGGCTATGGTGAAAAAGGAAATATCTTCCGTTCAAAACTGGACAGAAGCTTTCTGAGAAACTGCTCTGTGTTCTGTTAATTCATCTC